>NC_058408.1:5363371-5580982 GCF_002201575.2 Neomonachus schauinslandi | reverse complement strand
GCCCTCTCTCCACCCCTTGCCCCTGTCCTTTTGTATGGGTGATTTCATGGTAAAGTGCACACTCCTCTCTTTTTTTGAAATCTGTCCCTCAGTGAAATCTTAATTATACTGTAAGTCTTTAATAATTCTTCCTTAAACTCAGCTTCCCGGACTTTTTTTCTTTGTTTCTCTCCTGTCTTCGAAGACCTATCTTTTGGAAGACTCCTCCTTTCGGGGGGCCTCCTTTCTTTTTTCAATCTGTTCACCCCCCTTGATATTTTTGTGGCCATACTGGCAGGAATGCAAATAATTCCTGGTAGTTTCGGTGATCCTGATAGATGACTTCCCAACTCTCTAATTTGTTACTAGGCTTTTAGCCTATAATCATGTGGGAAAATCATCTTTCATTTCACTACCCTTGTATACTAGAAAACTAATGGACTTTTTTATTATAAGATGGTATGAAATATAAGGGGGGAAAAAAAAAAAAAGCTCATTGGCCTTGTTGACCTAGCCATCTGCCATGGTCCTTGTAAGTCTAGCTTACTTGGCCTGTGAATGTTTATAAAAACGTTTTGAATCAACCCAAGATGTATCCGGGAAGAATCAGTGTCTTCCAGTCATATCTGCTTTTTTGTCTAGCATGGAAATAACATGCTAGCATTTTCTATTTTATGAAGATGACTTTAATCACGTTTTAGAAGCAGCCTGTGGTAAATTGTTTACATCTAGAAGACTAACCATATTAAAAGTACCACTCTTGGTGTTATTCTGAGCCTAAGCAGGTGTAATGGACAATCTGGGTTTCTCTAACCAGGAATTTCTGATTGACAGTATATATACCGGTGGAAGCCTCAGAGGGTTTGGTAAATTGCCCAGACTGTACAAAACCCTGAAAATTTATGTTCATAGAATTTCATGGAGCCGGTAAAATACATTCATTACTAAAACTTATTTTCCTGACTTAAAGTAACTTGTAGATCAGTTTCACATTTCAGTGTAAAAAATTATAGTTATACTCATTATAAATTAGTAATTCTCTATGGAGAGCCAGGGCCCTTGGCGATATTTTTGAATCACTATGTGAGTGAAAGGAGGAGTACCCGGGCACGTGTTCAACCTACTCCGTATCTCAAGTCTCCAGATGCTGTTTTGCCTCCCCAGGGTATATTTAGTACTGCTTGAGAATCACATTCAGGTTGAACCTTGGAGATTACTACTATTTTTAAAGTTATGTTTTTAAATAAATGCTCATCATCTGGGTTTAAAATTCATAAAGAGGTAATGTAAGTGGTTTTCATAGAAATTTAGTGAAAGAAGAACATCAGGCTGATTTCCCAAGCAGGGATGTTAGTTCAAATCGGCAGCAAGCCTTTTCCCCCGCACTCACCTACCCCTGCTCCATTCCCTACTCCCTCAAGCCATTTTCACATTCCTCCGGTGGTGAATTTGGTCTTATTTTTGTGCAGGTCTCAACTTCGGGAGAAAGAAGCAGTCACTTCTTGCTGATGCTAAGAAATTAGGATGAAAGGAAGCAAGGATCCTGGTGTTGCACAACAGGGATGGCTTAACGTTCTGGCTTTTCGAACCTCACAACTGAGACCAGGGTGAAGAAATGAACTCTACAGAATAATGCTAGTATTTGAGTAATGATCTATAAATATGACCTGTGAAAGCCAGAATAGAGGGGTAGTCTCTGTGGCGCAATCGGTTAGCGCGTTCGGCTGTTAACCGAAAGGTTGGTGGTTCGATCCCACCCAGGGACGCCTGGAGTTGTGGCCTTCCTTTTTTTCTCAGTCCTTCCTCTTAAACAACAAAGTTCTACTTCTAATCCAAAATACTACGAATTACCTGCCTAGTAAGAGACATTTCCCAGGTCCCGTATCCTAGGAGATCAGGAGCTATCTATGGCCAAACGAGATACCCGTGCTTTTTTCCCCCAAGAAGCGAAACCTTTCAGAGCTGCTTTTCTGCAGAATTCCACAGCCAGTCGGCCTTTGCAAAGGAGCGCTGCTAATACAGAAATCAGTTAAGGCTCTTTGCCATTTAGTTAATTCTTGCAGCAGATGCTAAGCACCTGGAGAAACTCAATGATCTCTGGCCAAGTTTAAAAGGGATTAAAGTTTAAAGCATTTCATACATTAATGTGGTCTAATTTCTCCTGCTACTCACTTATACTTGGACACTGCTTTTATACATAGGACCTCAGTGAAAGTCCTAAAAATACTCTTTCAAGGGCTTTGCCTGTGGCGCCAAACTCTTGTCCTTTCATATTACACTCTTTTTTTTGTGACCTTGTCAACTTTCAAATTTGTGTTTTCAGTACTTCTCTGAATCCTAAACCTATCCATGCATCCACCTGCCTGCTTCACATGATCCCTTGCCCTCCAGGTCATCCTCTCCCGAACTGAATCCAACTTCTCCCCAGGACCTAAGCAGGAGTCTTCTCCAGTGTTCCCTCTCTTAGTGAATGACGGTACCATCACCTTTAGGGCAACAAGCCAGACAGCAAGGCGACTTCCTTGAAGTCTCTTTCCCTCACCCAGCAAATCCATCAGTCATCAAGTTCTTCCCATTTTAACTTCCCTGCCTTTCCCTTCCTGTTAGCCTGCTGCCAGTTTCCCTGGGGAGTGGACCCAGGTCAGCTTGAAAAGTCCTGGTATAGTACGAGGTACGTGTTGCCAGAACTCCCGTCTCTGTTCCCATGTCAGGAACTCCAGTGAGCTGGACTTTTCATCCTCTCAGATGTCCTTCTTAGCTCAGGAGTCAGGACAGGAGGACCACAGAGAGGAAACTCTCTTCCTGAAGGCTTTTAAAAAAGCAAAATCCTGGCTTTTCCCTAGTCTCTGAATATGTACCTGTTATTCATTTATTCATTTATGCACACAAGCATTCATTTATCAAACATAAATTGACAACTGTTATGTGCCAGGCACTCTGCAGAGAGCTACAGATACAATGATGAGCAAGAAAACAGATATAGTTATCATACTTATTCAGTTCATAAACTACTTCCTGTAATTCCTGACAACATGAACAGGGTGATCCAATTGTGCTCTCTGGGGGAATTTCCAGGACAAATGGTGCACCATCATCCCTAATTCTTTTGTGTGCCATTTACAAGCCTATGGAGGCTACAAGGCTATGCCATGCACTTGCCCCATATTGGCTGAAGGAAATTGGCTTTTGGAATCATCCAAATCTGTTGTGTTACCAGGTTTTCAGGCTCAGGATCACAGAGCAGGGTCTTTGGCTGCATAGAGTTGAGCTCCCCGAAGTGCTGGACCTGGGGGCTGGCAGTTAACCCAGGGTATACCCTGGTGTTTGGCCACAAATTATTCAGTAGGAACTGCCAGCCCATGGACTCTACCTGATCTCTGTAGTGTAATGAGTTAGGCTTTCTGCTGTTAGGTTAAAGCTTGGTGGTTCACAGTGCACCCAGAGATTGCTATCTTTTGAGCCACAAACATCCTTCCTTTGCCCCCAGAACTCCAAGTTGTCCATCTCTTCATAAGCTACTTACCTCATTTCTCAATTGTTCCTGGTATACATGAGGCTCCTTGGGCAGTTTTTTTTTTTCTTTTTTTAATCTTAAGCAGACTCCATGCCTAGCGTGGAGCCCAACGACTCAGACCTCAAGCTCACGTCCCTGAGATCATGACCTGAACCGAAATCAAGTCAGACGCTCAGCCGACTGAGCTTGGGCAATTTCTTCTTGGTCAAAAGACTTTTGTGCTCTCTTCGGCAGCACATATACTAAAACTGGTCAAAAGGCTTTTGAGTAAAAGAATAAGTTATCTGGCTCCCACATCTCTAATATACAGTGTTGGGAAAGCCGTGGGTCAACTGCTATTGACACTCCCATTCGAAAGGGGTAAATTGAAGGCACACAGCAGTCACTGGTCCATAGCCATTCTGACATCCAGTCAGGTACATGTTGCCAGTTCCCTGATGAAGCCCCATTATTACTCTCTCGGAATGATTCTCTATGGCTCTCACTTCTATCTCCTGAATTGACCTTACTTTTTCATAAGAATAGTCAGTGTTTGTGGCTGATCATTTTCTCAGGCTGCTTCCTGACCATAGGAATTTGGAGGTCCAAAGGCTTCTTTCAATTTTGTACTGTCTCTGTCCCTTTCAGTCCAAGCTGATATACTTCCTTTAAAAGCTTAAAGAGTTTCTTATAAATGTATCAATATATACTCCAATTATTAGGCAAAAGCCAACTCACAGATCTCTTAGAGATCAGCCCTTTTCTACATTGGGACCCTGGTAAGGTTGCTGTGGCTCAATGTCCTTAAGATCCTTAAAGGCTCCTCAACAGGAAAGGTCTCTGAGGCATGCCCTTAAGATTGATAGACTGCCTCCTTTCTGAGCCCAGAAGTCCATTAACACATGAATGGGTAAAGATATCTATCATCTATCATCTATCTATCTATCTTTATATCACACACACGTGTGCGCGTGTGCAATGGAATATTACTCAGCCATCAAAAAATAAAATCTTATCATTTGCAATGACATGCATGGAGCTAGAGGGTATTATGCTAAGCGAAATAAGTCAGAGAAAGACAAACATCATATGATTTCACTCATATGTGGAATTTAGAAAACAAAACAGATGAACATAGAATGGAGGGAAAACTAAAGACAAAAGCAGAGAGGGAGACAAACCATAAGAAACTCTTAACTTTAGGAAACAAACTGAGGGTTGCTGGAGGGGAGGTGGGTGGGGGGATGGGGTAACTGGGTGATGGGCATTAAGGAGAGCATGTGATGTAATGAGCACTGGGTGTTATATGCAACTGATGAATCACTAAACTCTACTTCTGAAATTAATAATACACTATAGGGTAATTGATTTTAAAGAAAATGAAATTAAATGAAATAAAAGGAATGCCTCCTTTCTGTCTGAAAGAGTCTGTGAGGCACTACTTCAGTCTTCTTGAGGTCTTAACAAAGAGTTCTACAGATACAGCTTTAGCTTCATCTTTCTCCTGGAACCATGTTTTGCTGACAGTACCTGGGTTTTATCTCTTTGGCCCACTCTTTCTTTCTGAAGCATTTTCTGGATGGTATCTGTCCCAAGCCTTGAAATTTCCTCCAAAATCCAATTGAAAACTGAGTAATTAGTCCTTTAGCTCATCTCTCTTTTCGAGTGTTTTGTTATACGCAGTGCAGGGGAGGAAAAATTCTTTTTCCTTATACCCTCTTGGTTCTCTGGCTGGGGCCCTATAAGATCAAGACTGGCAAAGGACAGGTTACCAAGAGAAAAACAGTTTATCAATGCATGCAGCTTACATTACACAGGAGAAACCTCATGATGAGTAACTCAAAGGGGTGGTTAGAACTTGGGCTTATATAGCATCTTAACAAAAGAAAAATAAATGTGTACAGAAATGAGAAGACAAAGGAAAGGGGTTTTCCTTTTCAAGGGCAGCAAACTGGGGGATGGTAAATCTATGAGCAAATTAATAGAGTAAGGTTTGCTTGTGCAGGTTCGTCTTGGAACTGACTTTATGTCTTCTTCTTTTCTTAAGATTTTCTTAAGTTTATTTAAGCAATCTCTACCCTCAACATGGGGCTCGAACTCACAACCCCAAGATCGAGCCATGTGATCTACCAACTGAGCCAGCCAGGTGCCCCACTTTATGTCTTCTTCATGGCTATAAAACCTCCCCAGGAGAGGGGACTTACAGGAGTCCTCAATTTTCAGAAGTTTCTGCTTTTAGTCAGATAAGGGAACTCTGGGAAACCTATCTTTCTGCATCTGTTGATGCTCATTTGTCTCCAGCTTAAAATAATCCTTAAAAAAATAATCTTTATGCCAAAGTGGCATATTTTGGGGTGGCATATTCTGGTCCCCTACAGCATCTAAAAGAATCCAAACAGCTCCTCAGCGCTCTCTATGGAAAATTATTTAGCTAATCCCTGGATTCACTAGGTACATTTTCCATTCTTCACATTAGTACGGGAAACAGTGCAGAGGTACTTTCTGATAGTACAAAACAAGGGTGTCTCTTTGTCTGGTTTCCAATAATATACTCCTTATTTCACCTGAAGTCATCACTGTCAGCCTTCTTGAGGGCCGTCAGGATCCTGACCGCCTGCCAGTGCTCCAAACAGCGCCGTATGTTTCAGCTATGGTTACGGCAGCATTCTGTTTCCAGGCACCAAGTTCCATTCCGATTACCTAGGGCTGTATATAAAAACCACACTAACTGCAGTGGCAGAAAACAGTGTCAACTGTGTTATGCTCATGGACTCTACAAGTCAGGGTTCAGGTGTAATTCCCACCAGCCATTCAAGAAACAGAACTTCCATGTTACACAAAATCTCTGAGAGACTAGAAAAGAAACAGGGGAGGACTACTTCCCGTCTCATTCTAGGCAGTTAATAGAACCTGGTCAAAAGCCACTCAAGCACAGAGAGAAAGAGAAAAATACAGGTATAGTAGTTACCTTTGGGGGAAATGAGGGGAATCATTTGATTTCAAAGGCCCTGGTATTATTATATCCCATATTAGGGTCTACAAAACATTTGGGTTCTTTCTTAAATACTCTTTTGTACTGTGCATTTGTGTTACCTATAGGTTTAGATTTATACGAGATTCCATTTCATTTAAGTTTGGTGGATCAAGAGAGTTGATGGGGATAAGTACAGTGATTTCCCCACTTTTCATTGCTGACTGCCAATATGTATATTTTAAATACAATAAAACAGAAAACTAAAACTAAAAAAATTAAAATGTATGATTATGACTATAGTGAATTGAAATGTATTCCCCAAAAAGATATGTTCAATTCCAAACAGCCAGTACCTACGAATGGGACCTTATTTGGAAATAGGATCTTTACAGATGCAATTAAGTTAAAATGAGGTCATATTTTATTAGAGTGAACTCTAATCCAATGACTACTGTCTTTATAAGAAAAGAAGAGGATATACAGAGACACAGGGAAGAAAGTCTTGTGAATACAGAGGCAGAGATTGGAATGTTACAGCTATGAACCAAGGAAGGCCAAGGGTTGCAGGGAAGTCAGGAAGAGGCAAAGAAGGATTCTCCCCTATGGGTGTCAGGGAGGGTATGACCCTGCAGCACCTTGGTTGTGGACTTCTGGCCTCTAGAACTGTGAGCAGATACATTTCTGTTGTATTAAGCCTGTAGTACTTGGTTATGGCAGCCCCAACAAACTCATACAATTACCATCATATTAAAGCTCATCTGAAGTGTGACGGGGGAAGAGAGGAGCTCTGGGGGAAGTGGCAGTGTGTTAATTTCTTCATAGTTCAGGTTGGGAAGTGTCAAAGAAAAACCAGACCTGAACAGTGGTCAAAGCAGCAAGAGCAGATTGTATTCAGGAACTACTGCAACAGGGGAAAAGAGAACCTCAGGATAGGACTGGGCTCAATTCCAACAAGTAGGGACTTAGAGCCAAAGAGTAGAGTGGGTGTTAGTAGATGCAAAATTACTAAAAGAAAATATCAGCTAAGGGGGGATTCTGGCTAAACTGACCTAAATGAATTCTTGCTCAAGGTTGGCCAATGTGATCAGATATCAAGAGTGGGAGATTTTCTCTAAATGGACCTCCCAGGATTATTGCTAAAAACTGGGCAATGCAGACTTGACAAGGACAAAGACTGAAGCCAAGGTCAAAGCCGAGTTAAGAAGAGGACTTAGAGGAATCTGACTACAGTTCAGTCAAGGAAAAAAGCTTTGTCAGAAGTCAACCCACACTGTCAAAAAAAAAATAGAGTTAAAGATCTATATGGTATCATAATTTTCATATATAAACACTGGCTGAGATAAAAAGAGATGCTAAACCTTTGAATTTACAGAAAGAAAATACAACAAAGAAAACAGACCACATAGTAAAATATTTTTAAATAATATAATTATATAAAAGTTATCTTATGGGGCGCCTGGGTGGCTCAGTTGGTTAAGCGACTGCCTTCGGCTCAGGTCATGATCCTGGAGTCCAGGGATCGAGTCCCGCATCGGGCTCCCTGCTCGGCGGGGAGTCTGCTTCTCCCTCTGACCCTCCCCCCTCTCATGTGCTTGCTCTCTCTCATTCTCTCTCTCTCAAATAAATAAAATCTTTTAAAAAAAAGTTATCTTACACTGAAATGAGCAAACTTAGTATCTGTAACACCAATAAATAGAAGATGGGATTATATCACCTACTAAGGGAAACAAATCAAGGGAATCTAGTCCCCAGATCAAAACCAGTGGCAGTAGATCTTTCTTATTGTGTGGACCTCAATTCTTGGGGAATATGAATTTGAGTATGAATGAGGTCGGGAACCCTCTTTCCTCTAAAGAAGATAAAGTGGAGGCATTTTCTACTTTAATATGTGATCTTAGTTCAATGGGCTATAAGTTACTTCCCTAGATTCTGATTCAAGGGCCAATCATATGTAGAATCATAAACAGTTTAGAATTCATTTATCCAGAAAGTCAAAGTCAATATCTAGTCTTGACCGTTCCTATGGTTTCCTTACCAGATTCTTTCTTTGGCATGAGTTTGGCTCTATTTCTGGCCTCCTAGCTCCCCTTTGGCTATTCCCTTTATCTGAGTCTGGTTGTTAATTCTCATAAATCTATGAACCACTAGTAACCTCTCAATTAATTCTTTTTCTGCTTAATTTGCTAAGTTTATTTATGCTGTTTATATCCAAGACCACTAAAATTTAGGTATCAGTAACAGAAATATATGGGTATCTGAAATGGTGAAAGGGCTTTGTTGGGGTAGAAGGCAGGCAAGATATTGTGAATATTCTGGAAAGAGAATCTAACAACCCAATGTCGGCTGTATAGCAGTTAATGGTCATCTGTTGTCGTCTGGGAATCTGCATTGCTAATGACTTGGGACTTCATGACAGATGTGAGAAATTTAGACTTAGAAAGTCTCCTTAAAAGAGAATGGTGTAATCAGTCCCCTACATTTTCAATTTATGGCACAGGTTAAAATGAAGAGACTTCAGTGACCTCCAAAAGGGATATAAGAAATTGTTTCACCTTGTTTATTTTTTTAAGATTTTTATTTATTTATTTAACAGAGAGAGAGAGCACAAATAGGCAGAGTGGCAGACAGAGGAAGAGGGAGAAGCAGGCTCTTTGCCAAGCAAGGAGCCCGACGTGGGGCTCGATCCCAGGATCCTGAGATCATGATCTGAGCCGAAGGCAGCCACTTAACCAACTGAGCCACCCAGGCCCCCCCCCACCTTGTTTCTTTTTTAACAGTTTATTATTTAACATACAACAACCTGCCCATATTTAAAATATACAGTATGATATTTTGACATATGTATGCACTGGTAAAGCCATCATTATAATCAAAATAATAAATATATCCATCACCCCCAGAAATTTCCTTATAGCCCTCGATAATGCCTCCCTTCTGCCCCTCGCTAAGTCATGGCCCCACTGACCTGTGCATCTCAAGCAAATACTGATCTGCTTATAGTCACTGTAGATTAGTTGGCATTTTCTAGAGTTTCACGTAAATGGAGTCATATAGGAATTCCTCTTTTTTGTTTGGTATCATGAGTCTTTTTAATTTTAGTCATTCTAGTACATGTGTAGTGTTATGTTCATACCCGCTAGGATTGCTATCATTTTAAAAACAACAACAACAATAGAAAATAAAAAGTGTTGGCAGGAAGGAGAAATTAGAACCACCAAACGTTGCTGGTGAGAATGCAAATGACCCAGCGATTTCACTACTAGGTATGTACCCAATATAATTAAAACCAGATACTCAAAATGAGTCCTTGCACATGAATGTTCATAGCTGCACTATTCACAGCAGCCAAAAGATGGAAACAACCCAAATGTCCATCAACCAATGAATGCATGAACAACACATGTGTATACATACAGTGAAATATCCACGCTACAGCTTGAATGAACTCCAGCAATAAGCTAAGCGAAAGAAGCCAGAGACAAATCACATATTGTGTGATTCCATGCATATGAAATATCTAGAAGAGGCAAGTCCATAGGAATAGAAAGCAAGCTGATGGCTTCCAGGAGCTGGGAGGAGCATGTACTGAGGAATAATTGCTCATTGGGGTTGGATGTGGGGCTTTATTTTGGGATGATGGACGTGTTTTGGAACTAGATAGTGAAGGTAGTCACACAACCTTAAGAATGTACTAAATGCCACTGAATTGTTCACTTTAAAATAGCTAAACTTATGTTATATGCATTACATTAAAAAAAAAAAAAAACCCAGCATGGTCCCTGAAGTCCGATGGTCAGCAGGTTTGATCCATAAATCAGTATATTGGTGGAGGTGTGTTGCTAACCTACTCTTCCCCAGCCCTCTGCTTCTCTGCCAGAGGGACTTTTTCTTTCTTAATTCATCCCTGTTATGTGACCAGATGAAAGCATCCTCATACCATACCCAGAGAGGCAGAAGCTCTGAAAAAGCAATGATCCTAAACTGAAGCCTAACCAAGGCGGTTTTCTCTTCTGTGTGCTTAGTATAAGGTGTCCCCTTCTGGGATGGTTAATTTTATGGGTCAATTTGACTGGGCCATGGGATGCCCAGATATTTGGTCAAACATTATTTGGGGTGTTTCTGTGAGGATGTTTTTGGGTGGGATTAACATTCAAATCAGTAGACTGAATAAAGCATATTGCCCTCCCTAATGTCGGGGAGCCTCATCCAATCGGATGGAGGCCTGAATAGAATAAAAATACTGCATGCGGGGCGCCTGGGTGGCTCAGTCGTTAAGCGTCTGCCTTCGGCTCAGGTCATGATCCCAGGGTCCTGGGATCGAGCCCCACATCGGGCTCCCTGCTCGGCGGGAAGCCTGCTTCTCCCTCTCCCACTCCCCCTGCTTGTGCTCCCTCTCTCACTGTGTCTCTCTCTGTCAAATAAGTAAAAAAAAAAAAAAGAAAGAAAGGTGCAAGTTCCCTTCCACCAAAAAAAAAAAAAAAAACTGCATGGCCTTCCTCTAGTGAGAGAGAACTCCTCCTGCTTGACTGCCTTTGAACTAGGACATCGGGTTTTTCCTGCTTTGGGGCTTGGACTGGACCATCCACTTTTCCGGGGTCTCAAGCCTGCTGGCCTTGGTCTTTGGACTTGAACTACACCAGCAGCTCCCCTGGTTCTCAGGCCTGCAGACTCCAACTGGAAATAAACCATCACCTCTCCTGGGTCTCCAGCCTGCCAACTCACTCTGCCGGTCTTGGGACTCCATAACCATGTGACCCTTAGAGACAAATAGAGCTATAGATGTAAATCTCCTATTGGTTCCGTTTCTCTGGAGAACTCTAATACATCTTCCATGCATGTCCCTTCTCCCTCCTCTCATTAACTCCTAGCAGAAAATCTGAGGGCTCCTCAAATGACAGGAAACAGAAACAGCTTTATATTTTCTTTTTTTAACTGGAAACATGCTACTGAATGCAATTTGAAGGAGAAAATGCATACCTGTTAGCCCACTGCCTTCAAACCACATGGGAGCTGCTTGAGCTGCTGAGGTGAAAACACTCCCCAAAGAACTTGGCAGTGTCCTTCCTAGAGGGAGCACCACAGAGGTCCAAACAGAAAGGACTGTATGCTTAACGGATATGGTGGATGGCAAAGGTTCTGAGTTTATTTCCAAGGGTGCTGTGATTCACCAGGGGTGGGGCCTGGGGAAAGGTTCCTGGGCGGGGGAATGGAGAAGGATGACTCAGTTTGGGAGAGCATGACCTTAGATCCAACTGGTGGGGTGAGGAGCTGACAGCTCTATACAGGAGTGGGCCTGGAAGCTCAGAGAAGTAGCTGTGCCTAGTATTTGTAGCTGTGGGGAATAGCACAAATGGAGGGCCACATACCATATGTCTAAATATTTTAAATTTATCCATTAAGCTAATAAACAGTAAAATACAGTAAGATCTTTCCACCTACCTTGACAAAAAGACCTCCTTAAGGACCTATGAGGCCAGATTTGCATTTAGAATTGTGGGACTCCTCAGAGCTCTGTGCCTGAGGACAGTGGCTCAGGGAGGACCCTCTCCTCTCAATTCTAGCTCCTTCCTGCACGGAGAGGGGTCTAGTGCAGGTGTGTGGGCACCTCACCTCCCACTACCAGGAGCTGCTCCAACCCCTGCAAACAGCCTTCCTTTGGCCCCCTGTTGATCCTCACCTGCACACACTGGAGGCCTAATCCACCTCCGCCACACTGATGGGCAGAGAGCCCTAACCAAACTTCAGGCATCTGTGCAGGTCATTCCAGGTCCCAAATGACAGAGCGGGGCCTAGAAGAGGGGTGCAGCTCCAGGTGGGCCTGTCCCATTGGCCCTGAGTATTCCTCCCTCTGCATCGCAGAGGACCCTAGTGGGAGGAGATGAGGAATAAGATCCTTTTGTGGGAGGGGAGGGAGCAAAAGAGAGACATGTCTTCCTGCGTCAACCATGGGGAAACTATAGAAGTGGGACAGGCACAAAAATTTTAGGAATGAGGAGGGCAAAAAAGAAATATGAGAAACGCTTGCGGTCAGAGGGAGGCAGTGACAAAATGTAGGAAAAATTGTCCTCTTCCTTGGCTTGCCCTGTGACAACATTTTTTGCAACTTTTCTGCCACGGAAGTCTCCTTCCACCCCCTGACCCAAGTGGCAGTCACTGCATCCAGCACCACACACCCACTTCACGACATTCTCCAGACATTTCTAAAGGTCTCTAACAGGTGCCTGCATCATTCTTAAGATCTTACTCCTCTGGGAGATGCTCCCCATGTGTCCCCCGTGCCATCCCCTGGTGGTCTAGTGGTTAGGATTTGGCGCTTTCACTGCCACGGCCCGGGTTTGATTCCCGGTCAGGGAAGCAGGTTTTCCGTTTTTCTTTCCCCTTCTGACCACCATCAATACTCTGTAGTTGCTGCGACTCCTGCCGCCTGGCTACATAGTCAAAGCGCAGGGCGCTCAGTCTCCCAGGCCGGCAAGTGCCCGCATGGCTGCTGACTCTTGCCCGCCAAGGCCAAGCTCGGGGATCCTCAGATGAAGACGGTGGCTCGCGCAGCCCGCAGGCCTCTCAAGCTTTTCCCGGGTGATCCTGAAATCAGTTTTGAGAACCTCAGGACGAAGTCACTGGGGAGCCAAAGACTGGTGTCATGTAATTTACTATTTTAATAGGATCAGTCCTCATCTATTTGTGATAGTTCCTGTCTTACAGGTAAAGTGAACTAATTACCATATAGAAATAACATTCTTGTTTTTACAAAAGACCAAAAGGCAGAGGATCTGGTAAAATGACCTGAGTTGTCTACACCTCTGGAATATAACAGGGTTTCAATGAATGGGGGAAACATTACATCCATTATTGAAACCGTGCCTATCCAAGCAAACCTTAACAGATGTAAGAGTCATTTGATATAACTCACTGTTTCATGTAGAAATTTTCTCATAGGGACAAAAATTAACCCGTAATTTCCAATAGAGGGAGGCAGAGGCGAGTTTGAATCCACATAGGGGAATGTCTCATTCTTCACACGTACCTTGTTCCCTCCATACTGATACACCTCAGGACCAGATGACTGGTGGGATGCCCGGAAACAAGCCTCGGTGAAAATGGAGTTGCTCGGAGCAACAGTAGAACCCCAGTGGTGATGAGAAAGAAAACAGACTTCCCTGACCGGGAATTGAACCCGGGCCGCGGCGGTGAAAGCGCCGAATCCTAACCACTAGACCACCAGGGAAGGGGTGCTGAGCAATGCTGGGCAGCACCTCCTGACAAAAGATCTTGGGACTGATTCAAACATACATTGGGAATTTGGGGGAATGTCTGAAAAACGTCCTTGAAATTGTAAATAATTTTTGAAGGTGTGTTTTGTAACTGGAGTCCAATGGAACAATGGAGCCTCCGTATGAGCAGAGAAGATGCGAGCAATATTCTTGTTCACCTTCCTTGTTGCCCATTTGTATACGGTATTTGCTACCTTCCATGAACACAGGATTCCGGATGGACCCACCATACAGTGGGAGTTCAGAGACTTAAGGTGAGTCTAAAGTAAGCACTTTGCCTCTGTCACGGAATAAACTTCCAGCCCAGAGGCCACACTTTCCATTCCAAGCAGAATTTGCTTCAAATGGAAAAAGAAGACAATGGTGTTCTAAGAAAAACCAACGACCAAGAAATCCTATCATATCCTGTCTTACGTAACTTCTGGTGTTAACCAACCACTTATGGTGGAAACAATGACACAGAAGGAAAGGCAAAGACAGCACAACCCAGAATTCCTTTTCCTTTCATGCCTTCCCTTCCTTCCCAGCAAGCTGAAGGTAGAAAATGGTAGAATGTGTGTATTTAGAAGTAAACTAAGAACAGTTGAGTTAATTTTGTGCAACATTTCCACTGTTCTGGAAAGGACAAAAATTCATGTGCCCTTAGGAGCTATGAAATATGGATTGTGTGATTTCAGTGATTCTGCCTATGAGTTAAATGCTTTTATATTTGCACTGTCAACTAAAAACAAATCTGGACTTAGATAAGGAGAGACTTCTCAAAAAGACTATTGCAATAGAAGAGGATGCTCCAATCTCAGAAATCTGCAAATATCTCAAAATCAAACAGCAAAAGGTGTTTCTTTCACAGGGAGGGGTAAGCAGAGCTTAGCAGCAACTTTTAAGGGGAAATTGAGGCAGCGAGGGAGTGAACAGAGAGCATGATGAGAGCAGTTTCCCAGGAAATGTGTTTCCCTTTGGTCAACGGATTGGCAGGATAAGCTAGTAAATGGGACGTGTTCTGCATATTGGCAGTTGCTCAATCTTGGACACCAGCCAAAGTCCAAGGGCCTATGGGGAGGATAGAAGCTTGACTCCAGGTACCTCAGGCTAAAGCAGAGGATGAAAACTGGGCCTTGCACAATCTAATGGTAACTGGCAAAATTCATCCTAATTATTTTAATTTTTCTTTACATAGAATGACATTAAATAGCAAATAAAAAAACACCACAACAAGTGGGGAGGGAGGCCACGGAAGAAGGGGAAAAGCTTTATACTTCACAACCTCTAGCAGCACTTTCTTGTTGCTTTCTGAACAAGAGGCTCACGTTCTTATCTCCCACTGGGCCGCACAACTCATGATACTAGTACCAGATGGTAAGTTGAGTTTCCGGGTCTACATTTGTATTAGCGTGATTCACGGCTTCTTTCTCAAACATCCCAGCTGGAGTTCGAGTTGGCTTTGTTACCCATCTTTTTTTTTTTTTTTTAAGATTTTATTTATTTATTTATTTGAGAGAGAGAGAGAACGAGAGCCAGAGAGCAGGAGAGGGAGGAGGGTCAGAGGGAGAAGCAGACTCCCCGCCGAGCAGGGAGCCCAATGCGGGACTTGATCCCGGGACTCCAGGATCATGACCTGAGCCGAAGGCAGTCGCTCAACCAACTGAGCCACCCAGGCGCCCCTTGTTACCCATCTTCACTGTTCTGGGGCTTGATCAAGCAGCCGAAGACCTTGGGGACCCCAGGCTACACCTCCCATGCAGGTTTCCAGCTGGGCCCTGGACCCAGTTGATTGCTCTTTTGCTTTTCCTGTAGGATACAGGTCGACAGTTGATTCACTGCAGTCGCCTGCTGCCCTTTCATCCAGCAGGAGCTGAGCAGGACAGACATCTCTCCAGAGCCTGCAGTTGGATTTTGCTGACCTATTGCTTTTGCAAGGCCCAGCCTCACCCCTGCTCGCCCATTCCCACGCAGGGCATGGCAGCCTCACACCTCCCAGCAACCTCTGCGTCCAGGTGGGAAGAGGGACTGTCTCTGACCACCTACCACAATCCTGCGGGGTGCACGTGGACTTGAGCGGGGGAGAGGTGGAAAGCCGGCAATGTTTCTGGCATTTCCACCTTCTGCCACTCCTATACTGGTCTCTCTCTGTGGCAGGGGACTGGACACTGGTGGTCTCCCAGGAGCTAGGGCACAAGAGGAATCAAAGCCTTGTAGCTAGTTGGACCCAAACTAGAATGAGGAGATAACTGACTTTGATGAAAAGCCCCATCTCCTTCCTCATTAGCATAGTGGTGATTTATTCCCATCTGTCATGGGAGATTAGGATTTAATTCACCAGCGATTTAACTCATTTGTTACCACATCACTTTTGCTTAACTCCTCTTATTTCCTAGCTTACAAGTAAAATCAAACAGTTAGTTACCATATAGAAATACATTCCTGTTTTACAAGAAATCCAAAGGGATTAAGTGTGACATTCCAGATCTTGCAAGCCCAGTACGTGTATTTGCAGGGCGCTGGACTGCCCTGCGGGGCACTTTAAACACCCGTGGAAAGGCCAAAAGGGTAAAATTACCGGGCCTCCTAGAACTCTGATTTTAACTATTTTTAGGATTTCAAAGTGAGAGAAAGTTTCATGATTACTAATACTGTGCTTCTATTGACAGAACCTTTCTAGATTTAGCGGATATCTGAAATATTGTGCATGTTTCCAAGTGAAAGTTTAATAACAGATCAGTGATTTCCCGGTGGGGTGGGGGAAGCATTTTGGAATTACTGGATGGACAACTTCAATCTTCACAGCCTCCCTGCCCCTCGGGTGCTGACCAGCCTAGCAACTGGGTGTTTGACTCCGCCCTTTGTCTCTCTTGACAGCTAGAAGGACTAGGAGCTCACTGCCATGCTTAATTTACACCTTTGAGTAAATGATCAGCATTCTTACCTTTAAAATATATTTCAGTGAGAAGTAATGAAACTAAGGCTTACTGAAGAGGCTGCTGAGAGGCTGTTTCCATCAGGTTAAGGCGCCCGCAGATGGAAGTTTCCCCCGCCCCACTCCAGCTGCCCCCTGCCTCAGTCCAAGCGAAGGGTCCACTTCAATTCTCGACTCGGGTCTCAACTCTGGGTGAAGGAGCAGTGGCTTTCCACTGGAGCGGGGCGTTGGGATTGATGAAGCGAAGTTCTGGGCTCCCGAAGTTACGAAGTGATGATTTCCATGTCTGGCTTCTGGAATCAGCCACGTCTGTCCTGCTGCCAGGCTCAGGATCACAGTGCTAGGTGCTGGGCCCAGCAGGGCTGAGCGCGAAGCACAACCTTACCCCTCTGTGGGAAGCACCTGGACAAGACTTACCTGGGGAGCCACGCTACTGAGCATATGGGGTCCTGCTGGCTGCCACCTTCAGCTTTTTTTTTTTTTTTTTTTATTTGCGAGAGAGGGAACACAAGCAGGGGCAGTGGGAGAGGGAGAAGCAGGCTCCCCGCGGAGCAGGGAGCCCGATGCGGGGCTCGATCCCAGGACCCTGGGATCATGACCTGAGCTGAAGGCTCTGCTTAATGCGCCCCACCTTCAGCTTTTAATTAATGTTCAGTGGTTTGATCCCAATTCCTGGACAGCCTTTCCTGAGGTGACTATCCTGCTGCCCTCTACGTTTCAGTTTGCCCTCACTGGTTCTCCAACTTTCTAAGTCTTAGTTTTGGTCTCTGCTGAGGGCCCCCACTCCTCCCTTCCCCCAACAGAAAGAGAACATGCTGGTATCTGTCTGGCTAAACAGCGTTAGGACTTGTAAAATAATGGCGCCCAGCCCAAATATGCCAAGTGTCTGAGGGACCCTGCATCGGTAATGTGATATTGAGATATAACAACAAATGTATACTTTGGTCTTCACCTTCAGGCCCCCGGCCAGAGCTAAAACCTTTGTAATTTCCTAAGAAAGAAAGATGGTAGGAGGATCTTTTGTTCTCACATTTCTTCTTTGACCTGGTTCCTATCCCAGAGCTCCTAAATCCTTTGGAATTTCCTGGGTAGGTGTGTGTTATGATTTAATGAGGTGACTCCTGGTGGGCTCCTGGATAGCTTCAGGATGGGGTCTAGTCACCAGAAAAACCATTATGATTAGAAACTTGGCAAGCTCAGTGACACCCCCTACCTCCTCTGGAGAGAGGCTGGAGATCGAGTTAATAATGGATCGTACCTCCTTGGAGATGCCTCCACACACAAAATCCCTGAGGTAGGGGGTCTGCACCGCTTCCAGGCTGGGGAACCCGTGGAAACCCCTTCCCACCTTCCCTGCCCTATGCATCTCCTGTCTGGCTGTTGCGGAGTCGCATCCTTTTATAACAAACCGATAATCTGGTAGGTAACCTGTTTTCCTGCGTTCAGGGAGTCATTCTAGCACTTTATCAAGCCGGAGGAGGAGGTGATGGGAGCCTCTGATCTATAGCTGGTTGGTCCCAAGCACAGGTGACAACCTGCACTCATGACAGGTGCCTGCAGGGGGAAGGGGTGCCACGTGGGACCGAGCCCTTCCCCTGTGGGATCTGACGCGACCCGAGTGCCCAGGGTCAGAACGGAGCTGAACTGGAGGAGCCCAGCCGGCGTCCCGGGCGGGGACTGGCGGGGACCGGCGGGGGTGGGGGGCCTCCCGCACCTCGCGTGGGCAGAGGTGCGGCGTCTGTGGCAGCAGTGAAGGAGACCCACAGGAGGAAAGGCACGGCAAAGAGAAAACGGCGTGTCTCCTTTACAAGGGCCTTCTAAATTCAGTGCTGGGCGAACGTCAAGTGTGTGTTTATTGTTTCGGAGCGAAGCGGCCACGCCGCCACCGGTCTCTTCCCGCCCGCACGTGCTGCAGGCGCCGGCGTTCCCGCGGGCCTTGCGGGGTCCGGGAAAGGGCGCGGCCCGCGCGCGGGGAGCCCGGGCGGCAGACGGCGGCTCCCCGCAGCGCCGCCCCCGCTCCCCCCCCCGCCAGCCCGCGTGGGCCCGGAGCTTCCCCGCGGGGGCGCCATCGAGTCCGGCCAGCGGCTCGCAGCCGCCCAGCGGCAAGGCGGCTTTCCAGGCGCTGGTTGCCGGCCGGTTTCCGTAGTGTAGTGGTTATCACGTTCGCCTCACACGCGAAAGGTCCCCGGTTCGAAACCGGGCGGAAACACGCGTACCTTTTGCGCGCTGCGCTGGGGTCCTGCGGCCCATCGGGCCAAGCCCGCGGGAGACGGCCGCGCCGCCCCGGGCAGGTGGCTGGGCACCCCCGCCCCGCCACCCCCGAGCAGCAGGCGCCTTCGCAGCCCTCCGCCGCCTCCTTTGCGGTGTCCTTCTCCGGCCCCGGAAAGGGAAAGCACGCTGGCCGCTCAGCGAATGAAGCCCTCGGTTCCGATCCGGACCCCCGAGGACCAGGCTCTCGGTCAGGCTCTGCTCCGGTGCCGGCCTCCGGCTTGACCGCGGTCGGAGCGCCTCCTCCGGGGAATCTGCCAACCTGTGCGGGGACCCAGCCAGGGCGGGGCGGCCGTCTGGCTTTCCGCGGATGGCCCGCAGGACCGAGGAGCCGGGTCCCCCACCTAACCTGCCTTTCCTGGTTTCTCTTCACCATTTCAGCTCCCACCACCCAGCCCGTTCTCAGTCAACAAGCGTGATCTCCTTTCTCCCTCCCTCTTCTCAGTCTCTCCCCACGGGGAATCCTAAGGCCCTCGGTTCTCAATCAGGTGGAAACGATATGTTTTCCTCTAATTAAAAAGTTATTCTCACAATCCAACCCTTCCCTCCCCCAAAATACGCAAACAATTTGAACAGACATGTCACCAAAGAAGATAGATGAACGAATGATCATAGGAAAAGGTGTTCAACATTACTTATTTGAGGAAGACAAATTAAAAACAATGAGATACCACTACACGTTATTATAAATGTCTGCCGTATCAGGCTGTCAAGGATGTGAAGGAACCGATGCACACATTCACTCCTGGTATGAACGTCAAATCCACTTTGCAGTTTCTTTAAAAGTTAAACTACTACAATATGATTCTGCCATTCTAATCCTTGGTATTTACCAAGCGGAAAGAAAGCAAATGCAGGTATGAAGACTTGTACCCAAAAGTTCATAGCAGCTTTATGGGTAAGGGCCAGAAACTAGCAACAACCCAAATGACAATTAACAGGTGAAGGTAAATTGTGGTATCCCCATGCAACAGAATACTCCTCAACCCTCCACCCCCCAAAAAGGGAATGAACTATTGATACACACAACATGGATCTCGAAATAATGATGCTGAGTGAAAGCCCAACCAAAAAAGAGTGCTGTATGATTCCATTTATATAAAACTGTAGAAAATGGGGGCCCCTGGATGGCTCAGTCGGTTAAGTGCCTGACTCTTGATTCCGGCCTAGTCATGATCTCAAGGTCCTAGGATCAAGCCCAGGAGTCCAGCTCTGCACTCAGCGTGGAGTCTGCTTGTCCTTCTCCCTCTGTTCCTCCCCTGCTCTCTTTCTCTGTCTCTCTCTCAAATAAATAAATAAAATCTCAAAAAAGAAAATTACAAAATTATAGAAAATGAAAACTGTAATGACAGAAGCAGATCAGAGGTTGCTTTGGAAGTGGGAGGAGAATGGCAGGTGATAAGAATTAAAAAGGGGCCCAAAGAAATTTTAAGGGAGGGGGGTGGTGGTGAATATGTTCATTATCTTAATTGTGGCCAGCTGTGTTATGATTGTCATTGATCATAGGCACTTGGACCTTCATGGGCCACTTCCTTCATAAGAATATATTTTTAGGGGCGCCTGGGTGGATCAGTCGTTAAGCGTCTGCCTTCGGCTTGGGTCACGATCCCAGGGTCCTGGGATCGAGCCCCGCATCGAGCCCCGCATCGGGCTCCCTGCTCCGTGGGAAGCCTGCTTCTCCCTCTCCCCCTGCTTGTGTTCCCTCTCTTGCTGTGTCTCTCTCTGTCAAATAAATAAATAAAATCTTAAAATATATCTATATATATTTTTAAATATTAAAAGCCTTTAAAAATATATCAATATCAAAATATTTTATAAATGTGTTGGTATAAGGATGAATAGCAATATGTAAAAATATTTTCTTTAACATAAAAATTCATTATTTTCTTTGAATTTAAAAGCGTTTTTTAAGAATTAAAGCATTTTTAAATTTACAATAAACTAAAGCATTTTCATAGGTGTCTGACTATGTTGCTTAATGGGCAAGTCAGCCCTGGAGTTGAAAGATGGCTTCATAGGTCAATACATGTGTCAAAACGTAACAACTTGTACATTTTAAATACATACACTTGCCTGTCAAGCATGCCTTAACATAGCTGTTAAAAATTGCTTTAGTATTTCTTTTTTTTTTAAGATTTTATTTATTTATTTGACAGAGAGAGACACAGCAAGAGAGAGAACACAAGCAGGGGGAGTGGGAGAGGGAGAAGCAGGCTCTCCGCCAAGCAGGGAGCCTGATGCGGGGCTCGATGCGGGGCTCGATTCCAGGACTCTGGAATCATGACCTGAGCCGAAGGCAGACGCTTAATGACTGAGCCACCCAGGCGCCCCTGCTTTAGTATTTCTCAGAAAAAAAATAAACACATATTTGAAGGCTGTTCTGGATACTCATATAAATATATATTTTTAAGTTTTTTATTAAAAACTTTGTACCAGGGGCGCCTGGCTGGCTCCGTTGGTAGAGCATGGGACTCTTGATCTTGAGGTTGTGAGTTTGAGCCCCACATTGGGAGTAGAGATTACTTAAAAAAATTGTTTTTAATTTTAAGAAATCTTTTTAAAAAAAGGTTTGTATAAAACAAAATATATACTCACAACATTAAATAATTTTTAGGAGGACCTCAGGTACAGTGTTAATCTCAATTCATTGTCCTCTATCCACCTGGATGAGTACAAAATATTTTGGGGGGGTCTTAATTTATTTTCTTTTATCCCTATTCCCTACTCCCACCCCCAGCTAATGTGTTTGATATGTATCCTGGATGTGTGTGTATGTATCCTTGTAAAATGTGCAGCTGTTCCGTGTGTAATTTTTGCACTTGGCACTGTGACTTCATGGTCTACTCATGTTGTTGTCTGCACATTTAGTCCTTTGTTTCTAACTGCTGTAAATAATTTTATAGTGAGCATCCGCCCACTTTACTTTTCTTTCCCCTATGATGGATACCAGGCTGTCAGGATACCACACCCTGCTATCAGAAACAATGCCATCATACATTCTCTATTAAACACATATTTAGAGAGCCTAAATGCCAGGTACTGTTCTGACCTCTGGGGATTAGGTCATGACAAAAAGAGAGACAAAACAAATCCCTGCCGCGTGGAGTTTACATTCTAGTGGGTGAGACAGACAATAACAAGATAAAATACATAGTGTATTCCGTGATGATACATACTAAGGGGAAAGAGAGAACAGCAGGATATGAAATGTTTGGTGGTGTGCGTGCATGTGGGGGGGGGACGTGTATAGGAAGTTTTAGATAGCACGGCCAAAGGAGGGCCCCTGAGAAAGTGATTTTTGAGTTAAAATCTGAAAGAAGTAGGAAACTAGCCCTGTAGATATCTGGGCACTCAGCAGCAAGGGGCAGCAAGTGCAAAGGTCCCATGGCAGGAGCTGTTGTATTCCAGAAATAGCAAAAAGGCCCCTGCAACTGGATCAGAGAGAGCTAGAGGGCAGTAGAGTGCCTTGTAAGACATACTAGAAGTTTTGGCTTTCACTTTGCTGAGAGCTGGAAGGCTGGGGAAATGCATTTCCCTGCGTCGCACAACAGGGCAGAGAATGCATCTGAGAAAGAGACACTACAGCCAAATGGCAGCGAGGAAAGAATAACTACAGTTCCTCTGGTGACCCTGCTTTTGTCTCTATCTGGAGCCCAAAGTGATTGATGGCTCTCCCTCACCCTTGTTCCAGACCAACTACTCTAGCATTCCTTGGTTACCCATTCCCCTAGCTCCTTTCTGAGTAGATGCCAGAAAGCTGGGCCAGTTGAGGAAGAGAAGCGTTGGCATACTCCTCAGAGCTTTGTGGACCTTGAAAAGAGCCCTTCCCTGTTGCTCAGAAGATTTCAGGGCTTTATGAAGAGTACAAAGAATTAGTAGGGTGGCAGGCCTGTAACACCCAGACCAGCCAGGATCTTCCAAAGTCTGATCCTTGGTCGGACACAAATGGGAAATCCAGGGACGGGAGACAGACTTTGCTTCCGGGGGCAAACAAGTCCACGGCTTCCTATGGAAGTTGTAAGGTAACTTGCAGGAAGCTCAGTGGTCTTCTCGCCCTGCTCCCTTCTCTGCTGTGACGCAGGACCCAGGCTGCTGTCACCCCAGGTCCCAAGAAAGTATGACGAGCCTTCTGAAGCGTTTCAGGATAGAATCAGTGAGACTTGCCTAAGAAATAAGAAAATGGCTGGGTCACATGTGTTTGGGGCCCTGAAAGGAGTAGTCTGCATGTTAGCGTAGGCAGTTAGTTCTGTTCTAACAAGAGACCCAGAAGCCAGCAGCGAGGAAGTCCAGGCCAGCTATTGGGAAGGTCAGAGGCCTGTCCTGGCAGCCCTCCTCAAGAAGCCGGATCAAACCAGACAGGCCCAAGATGGCAGATGCCATGACAGGAAACCCCTGATAAAATAAGGAAGAAAAAGGGCGAAACCCTGCTTCCCACCCCAAGTAATAAATATTCTGCCCCCTAATTAACAACTGTTAATAAAAGATAGAAACCCAACCACCAGGGGATGCAGCTCGCTCTCTTGAGCTTCCCTGTTCTCCTATCTTCGAGAATGTACTTTTGCCTTAATAAACTTTCCTGCTTCTGTTACCCATCTACTGTGCTGCGTGTCTGTCCTTGAATTCGTTTTTGTGACAAAACCAAGAATTTTTGTCAATTCCTTCAGGTCTGGCTGGGTGGAGGCCTCAGGGCCCCGGAGCAGCCTTTGCTTTCAAAGAGGCTACACAAGCCAGTAATTCTCCTCTAGTTTCGGTACTGCAGGCAAGAGTTTCGCACACTGGTGGGGAAATGGGCTCCATCTGGCTGAGTGAGGAGTCTCAGGCATCAAGATCCTGCCCAACTTAAGTTAGAAGACTAGACAAACTTTCCCCCTGTGTTTGGAAACAGCCAGTGCATGGTAAAGGCCAGAAATGCATCTGTAATTCCCATAGTTGGGCCTTCTGCCTAAATTGCCAAAAAGCTGGAAGTACCTTAAAGCCCAACCATAGCATCCTGCATAGCGCCTCACTTCTGGACTCATTCAGGGGCTCCAAGTTATGTTAATTGAAAAAGACTTGGGCGCAGAGCAGTGTGTAGAATGTGTGGTGTTTGGGTAAGGAAAAGTGGAGAAAATAGATGTAGGTGATGTGGAGAACAAAGGCAAAAGAAATGTAGATAAAATTAATTTCCTTATAACATTGACAAATACTTGAGACCGGCAGAGGATAACATTGCCCCAGGAACTCCCAAACTTAATGTTAATGCCTTGCTACAGAGAAAAACCACCTTAGCTTGACAATAGCCAGCCTCCAGGATGCTGAGTTTTCTTTAACATATGAGAAATCCTTTTGAAACTTCCCTTTGTCTTTACCTCCCCCAACTCCAAAATATAAAATCAATTGCTTCTCACAATCCCAGCATAGTTCTTTCTGCCCTAGACTCCTGCCCCTGTGCTGTAATAAAACCAAATTTTTGCACCAAAACTGTCTCAAGAATTCTTTCTTGGCCGTTGGCTCCCAAACCCTACTTCAAACCATATCATATGCACATATAAATAGCCACATGTATAAATTATCCATGAAGTACCTACAAGAAACGTAGCTGTGGTTGCTTCTGAGAGAATGGGGAACTGAGGGCAGAGCCAGAAAGGAGACTTACTTTTCCTTGCCTATATGTTAATGGTTGAATTGTTTTTATTACGTTCACATATTATCTACCAAAAAATGTCAAATGTTTTTAAAATAAAAATAGATAAAAGGTCAGTGCAATATAAACGTCAAGTATGATTAAAAAGACATGAGGTATCGTGGAAAATGAGCAGCCTAGTCAGGTAAAGGCGAGATTATGGGTAAATTTTCATTACAAAGATAAATAGGGACACGTTAACGCTCATTTCCCCAAAATTAATTCGTCACACGGTGATTTCGCCTTCCTACTCCCGGGGCCTTCCAAATTACGCCTAATCCCTGAGCCCTTTGGCGCGCGAGTCACACCCAGGGACACGGAAGAGAGTCGTCCCTGGGACATCGACCCTGCACATCAGCCAACCTCGCCAGCCTAACCAAACATCCCGGAAAATCCAAATCCGAGCAGAGATGCTCCGAGAAAAGTGAGCCCACGGCTCCCCGGAAGCTCGAGCGGGCCCAACGACTGGAGCCCGGGGACGCCCCCGCCCTCGGACGCCCCCGTTTCCCCACCCCTATCACGTCCGGCCCCGCCTCCCACCGCGGATGTCCCGCCTCCCTCGCCCCTTGTCACATCCGGCCCCGCCTCCCACCGGCGGACGCCCCCGCCCCTCCGCCCCCGGTCACGCCCGTGCCCCGCCCGCCTGTCGCCCGCGGACACCCCCGCTCCCACTCGGGTGCCCGCCCCCGCGGGTCGGTAGGCTTCCCGTCAGTGAGGCTGAGTCACGACCGGAAGGTGGGGAAGGGCTGGTGTCGGTTCCCGGCAGTGAGAGCAGGGTGACGCGAAACGGGCAACACGCCGCAGAAGGGAAGCAGAGCAGAGCCGGGTGTCGCGGATGGGATGGGGAGAAGGGGCAGGTCCCAGTCCGCAGCCCCGCTGCCTCTTCAGGCGTCCGTGGCTCAGGCCCAGGCGCTGGGAAGGACCCGGCTCGTCCCGAGGGGAGTGGCGGTCCACAGACCTGGACACCCGGCACTCATGCGTGGCCGTGTTCCGCCCGGTCCCGTTCGCTGGGCTCCTCCGTCTCCACCCTAAACCGCTCTGATCCCTCTGATATAGGTGTGCTATTTAAAAGGATTCTATGGACGTAACAACGGGGGGAAAGTCTGGTTTAGGAGAGTGCAGCAGTTCTCTAAACAGCTTGCAGAGTCTTGAATCTGCTAATATACATTTTTTAATCATAGTGACTAATTTTTGTTTTACATTTACCTTGTATCAGACTAAGTGATTTACAAAGTCATTTAATCATTTTAACAATCTTAGGAGATAATCACCATCAAAATGCAACAGATGAAGAAATAATAAAGTTGTCATGCAGGAGGTCCATTCTAGCGATGCATGGGCAAGATCCAAACTCTGGTCATTTATACTGATTGTCCAAAAATCCCCTTTTAAATTGGAGCATCAGGAGAGATCAGCCCTACAAATAATGCACTTTGTCTTGGGGTCCCTGGAGAGGGCAGCTGTGAGGTCCAAGTCAGACAAGGGAATGAATGTGAGCCCCTGCCCTGCGCTGGAAGAGGTGGCTCGCCCCTTCTGACTACAAGGTGAGGAGGCGGGGAAACCTGCAGGAGACTGAGGTCGGGGTGCCAGCAATGCATGCTGCTGCTCCTTCCTACACCCCTTGCAGGACATGCCCAAATATTCCCGTGAAACCCTGCGGTGGGGCCGGTGCTGGAAGGAATCAGGTCCTCCTGCTCCTGAGGAAATGGATTAAAAAACACCCAGCTATCCAGCTAATCCAGCCACAGTGGGAGTTTTGGGGGAAGGAAGAGAAGAATGGTTTCTGAAGACTGGACTCCTATCTCCTTCCACAGGAAGACACCTAGATAAGAACAAACGTCTTTTGTAAACAAGGGAATGAGACAGAGCAGCTGGTTGGGCAGGGACTTTGCAACTAGAGGAAAATGGGTGAATTAGTTACTGTCAGGATGAGACTCCAAAAGGCCCAGCAGAACAGCTGCAACTCAGCAGAAAGTCCCCAGGGACAAGGCCAACACAGCCAAGAGCAGTAAGGTCCCCGAGGCCAGCCACAGGGAGCTGAGGTTGCCTGCCTTTCTCTGCTACCATGACAGTTCCTCATTCACCTAGACGCCACCTTGACGGAGTGTTCTGATTACTGCTGTGTAACAAACCACTCCAGGGTCAAGAATTGGGAAAGAGTAGGGGCGCCTGGGTGGCTCAGTCGGTTAAGTGTATGCCTTCGGCTCAGGTCATGATCGCAGAGTCCTGGGATCGAGCCCCGCACTGAGCCCTGCATCGGGCTCCCTGCTCAGCGGGGAGTCTGCTTCTCCCTCTTTGCCTGCCACTCTGCCTACTTGTGCTCTCTATCTCTCTGTCAAATAAATAAATAAAATCTTAAAAAACAAAAAAAGAACTGTGAAAGAGTCGAGGGGGGACAGTTTCTGTTCCAAAATCTCTGGGACTTGAGCGGGAAGACAGAGCCTAGCGGTGACTTAACAGGCTGGTGCTGGCATTACCTGGAGTCACTCATTCACATGCTGGGAGGTTAGGCTGGCTGTTGGCTGCATTCCAGTGGGAACACTTACACGTGGCCTCTCCATAGGGTCTGCTTCCTCACATCAGGGTGGCTGGATTCCAAGAGAGAGCATCCCAAGAGCATCAAGCAGAGGAGATCATCTTTTTTAAACTCTGTATCACTTATACCTTAGTCAGAGGCCCACCCTAATACAAGAGAGAATATAGACTCCACCACTCAATGGGAGGAGTGTCAACATCACATTTAAGAAGAGCATGTGGTGGGGTGCCTGGGGGGCTCAGTCAGTTAGGCATCTGCCTCCGGCTCAGGTCGTGACCCCCAGGGTTCTGGAATCATGCCCCACATTGGGCTCCCTGCTCAGCAGGGAGTTGCTTCTCCCACTCTCTGCTCCACCCCCCAACTCATGCTCTCTCTCTCTCAAATGAATAAATAAAATCTTTCGGAGGAAAAAAAAAGCGCAGGTGGTGTGGAATATCATGCTACAACCTTCATGAAAAATTAGGAGGAGTGACGAGAGACCAAATATTTACCAAGAGGGACTGAGTTAACCCCAAAACACTGTTTTGGTTATCTATTTCTATATAACCACTTCAAAGTTTAGTGGCTTAAAATAATTTACTATTTCTCATGGTTCTTTTGATTGGCTGGGGCTCAGCTGGGCTATTCTGATGGGAGCTTGGCTTGAGCTGGAACATTCAAGATAGCTTTAGGCTTCTCTCCACCATGGCCTCTGTCTCTGGCAAGGTGATTGGAGTTCTTACAGGCAACTGACTTCCAAGAAGAAACATTCCAACCAAGGCAGACAGAAGCCACAGATCTATTAAGGCTTGTACCCCAGAAGCTACATATTAGTGCTTCCATCCCATTCTATAGGTCGAAACAAGTCACAGGGAAAGGGAACAGGAATTCAAAGGGAAAGGAAACAGACTCCAACTCTTGAAGGGTAGATGGTTGGGTCACACTGCAAAAGAGCTTATGGGATGGGAGATACTGATGTGGTCTCTTTGGAGACACAATCACCACTACTATGCAAAACAAGAAGAAACTGAGAGATCTTAAATTGGACAGTTAAAATTTCCCCTACTTCTCCCCATCTTGTGGGACAGAGGCTTAGGAACAAAGTTAGATCAGTTATAAAATATGCTACCTCCCCCCATCCCGCATATTTGAGTACAAAGGGTAAATCGTGAGCCACTACTTATGTCAAAATATTAGACTGCACTAGAAAGAGCCTTGGTATTAAGAAATAAAATTGGAGAACACATTTGGATCAGGAGGGGAAATAGATTAATTTTGGTTTTGCTCTAAACCTTTTATACCTGTATCTATCCATCATATCAGTGCTTGCTGTGACTTAACACCTCAAGGTGGACCAAATGATCAGGTGAGACTTTTAAGCCTAATTCACTTGTTTCTTTTGCTCTCATCCTGTTTCAATCCACCACCATCCCTCACCCAAACTACTGCAGACGACTCCTAATGAGTGTCCATGCATGCACAGTTGTCCTCTGCCAACCCATTCTCCATTTACGTATCTTTTAGATACATCGTTAAACACTTAATCCTAAGAATATACCTTTTTTTTTTTAAGATTTTGTTTATTTATCAGGGAGAGAGAGATAGAGGCAGGCAGAGGGAGAAGCAGGCTCCCTGCTGAGCAAGGAGCCCGATGTGGGACTCAGTCCCAGGACCCTGGGATCATGACCTGAGCCAAAGGCAGGCAGACGCTTAACCGACTGAGCCACCCAGGCGTCCCAAGAATATACCTTTAATACAAAAAAATTCACATAACTTTCTTGTTAGAGATTTCGCTGTAATATTTTCAGATGCTTAAAGCTGGAAGGAAAGGTAGAGACCAACTCTTTTATTTTAAGGACGAGGAAAGTGAATCTCGCAGAAGCTAACTGAGCTGCTCAGAAGCACACCGCTTAGTAATTGGCATAAGATGGAACATGACTTCCTAATCTAGTGGTCTTTTTACTCATCAAATTTCCTTTCAAGTAAAGAGGGAAAATACATGATAATAAAAATACCTTATTTTTTTTTAAAGATTTTATTTATTTCCTTGACAGAGAAAGACAGTGAGAGAGGGAACACAAGCAGCGGGGGAGCTGGAGAGGGAGAAGCAGCCTTCCTGCTGAGCAGGGACCCCGACATGGGGCTCGATCCCAGGATGCTGGGATCATGACCTGAGCCGAAGGCAGACGCTTAACGACAGAGCCACCCAGGCGCCCCATTAAAAGCTTATATTTTTATTTTTTTAAGTTTTGTTTAAGTAATCTCCACACCCCACATGGGGCTTGAACTCATGACCCTGAGATCAAGAGTTGCACACTCCACAGACTGAGCCAACCAGGCACCCCAATACCTTATATTTTTATAACCCATATTTATATTTTCAAACCTTTCCTTTTTTAAAATCTGATTTTATCTTTATGGGGACTCTGTGAAGTCAGCAGGGCGGGTGCTATTATCCCCCACTTGTAAAACTAAGACAAGGAGATACTCAGAGGCTTGGTGACTCGCCCGAGGTTATAACTAGTTGGTAATAGATTTGGACCTAAGAATACAGGTCTTCAGCATACTCTTTCGTGGTCTTTAAATTTTTTTTTCTTTTTAAAAAAGTATGTTTTTTTTACAAAGGAAATATATGCTTATTGTAACAATCAACACAGAAATGTATGATGAAACTTTCTTAAGCAAGAATAATAAAACGAGAAGTCATAAAGGAAAAGACATATTTAACTACCTTTTAAAAAAAATTAAGACAAAAGATAGCATACCATGGGAAAAAAAAACTAGAAACGTGCTCTGAGAAATAATCTAACATGTATGACTGATAAAGAGTATCTCTAATACACAAAGAGTACCTATAAATTGATAAGAAAAAGGAAGAAAACAAAAGAAAAATGAGGAAAGGATATGACTAGGTAATCTATAAAAAAGGAATTCCATGTAGCTAATAAACACATGAAAAGGTGCTAGTAGTCAAGAGACCAGAAATGAAAAGAATACTGAGATATTTTTCACTCATCAGGCTGATAAAAAGAAAAGAGTGGTAGAAAGGATGGAAGAAAAAGGCACTTTTGTATGTTGCTGGTGGGACTATAAATTACTATATTTTTTAAAAAGTAATCTGGCAGTAAATACTAAACATAGACATACATACTCGCTTTTGTCCAGCTACTCCACTCTTAAGAATCTAGCTTCCTGAAATCAAATCCTAAGTACAGAAGGACAAACGTATAATGATGTCTGTTACAACACTGTGGTAGCAAAAAAGTGGAAATATCGTGAATGCACATCAGCAGGGTGATGACTAAGTTATAGTACGTCTTCACGATAGAGTAGTGGACAGTTATGCCAAAGAATGAGACGAATCTATATATACTCGTGGTTCTACCCTATTGAGCATCTGTGCTTCCATTTGGCTATTGAGCCTCTGAACCTACTTCCTGTATTTGGGGGACTACCCCCCTCTTCCGCCTTAGAAGATGCAGTTTCCTCCCACCAAAAAATATTATTCATTTTTCTAGCTCCCACTGCAGCTGGAAAATCTGCAGTCTAGATGCTGTAGTCCCACATCTTGAACTGGGAACAGGTGAGGGAGAGTGGCAGGGAGGACGGTGAATGAGTCTTGGTTGAGGGTCAATGGCCACAGGGACAACTTCATCCAGTTTCTAGAGTCATAGCAACAGTGGCCCTGATAGCAGCACCCGATGTCCGGCACCAGGACTGACCGCCTGACTTGTAGGGCCCAGTGCGAAATGAAAATGCGGGGCCCCTTGTTCAAACAGTATTGGGAATTTCAAGATGGAAACAGCAGAATATGAAGCCAAGAGCACGGCCTTTGTAAGTGCAGGGCTGTGGGCAACTGCACAGCCCACGTGTGCACGGAGCCAGCCGGGAGCGCACTGGCAAGTCACACATGCAAGCCGCAGTGGGGTGCCCAGTGATGGGGGCAGTTCCGGGGACCAATTTTGCAGGATGATGAGGAATGATTTAGAATCTAGTAACTTCAAGGGGCGCCTGAGTGGCTCAGTCGTTAAGCGTCTGCCTTGGGCTCAGGTCATGATCCCAGGGTCCTGGGATCGAGCCCCACATCGGGCTCCCTGCTCCGTGGAAAGCCTGCTTCTCCCTCTCCCACTCCCCCTGCTTGTGTTCCCTCTTTCGCTGTGTCCCTCTCTGTCAAATAAATAAATAAAATCTTTTTTTTTTAAAGATTTTATTTATTTATTTGAGACAGAGAGAATGAGAGACAGAGAGCATGAGAGGGAGGAGGGTCAGAGGGAGAAGCAGACTCCCTGCCAAGCAGGGAGCCCGATGCGGGACTCGATCCCGGGACTCCAGGATCATGACCTGAGCCGAAGGCAGTCGCTTAACCAACTGAGCCACCCAGGCGCCCTAAATAAATAAAATCTTAAAAAAAAAATAATCTAGTAACTTCAAGTCTAATCCTCCAACTTTCCCAGAAAATGTATGAGCTACACAATGTCCTTTAATAAGCTACTTTTCTTCTGAATTGGCCAGAGTTAGTCTGTGTTTCTTTCAACTAAGGACTCTGATATCTCATAGATATGTTAAATGAAAAAGGCAAGTTGCAGAGTAATGTGTATAGTACAAGAAGACCTAACAATTTGGAAGAATACATAACAAGGACAGTTATTTAGCCAACCTGAAACTGTAAAACTCCCAGAAGAAAACATAAATGGTAAACTCCTTAACATCAAGCTTGGTGATAACTTTTTGGATTTGATTCCAAAAGCAAAGGCAAGAAAAGCAAAAATAAACAAGTGGGAATACAGCAGACCAAAGCTTCTGCACAACAAAGGAAATCATCAACAAAATGAAAAGGCAACCTATCGAATGGGAGAAAATATTTGCAAATCATATACCTGACAAGGGGTTAATATTCAAAATATATAAAGAACTCATACAACTCAATAGCAAAAAACCAAACATTCTAATTAAAGAACGGGCAGAGGATCTGAGAACAGACATTTTTCCAAAGAAGATATACAGATGGCCATCAGGTATATGAAAAGATGCTCAACATCACAGATCATCAGAGAAATGCAAATCAAAACCACAATAAAATATGACTTCGCACCTGGTAGAATGACCATCATCACGAAGACAAGAGATAACAAGTGCTAGTGAGCATGTGGAGGAAAGGGAACCTCTTCGTGCACTTGCAGTGCTGGTGGGAATGTAAATTGGTACAGCCACTGTGGAGGTTCCTCAAAAAATTAAAAATAGAACTACAGGGGCGCGCGGGTGGCTCAGTTGGTTAAGCGTCTGCCTTCAGCTCCGGTCATGATCTCAGGGTCCTGGGATCCAGCCCCACGAGCGTTTCCTGCTCAGCGGGGAGCCTGCTTCTCCCTCTGCCTGCCACCCCCCTCCACTCATGCTCTCTCCCTCCCTCAAATAAATAAATAAAATCTTTAAAAAAAATAGAACTACAATATCATCTAGCAATTCATTTGGGTATTTATCCAAAGAAAACAAAAACACTTAACTCGAAAAGATGTATGCACCTTCATGTTCATTGCAGTGTTATTCCCAGTAACCAAGGCAGGAAAACAACCTAAGTCCCCATTGATGGATGAACGGATAAAGAAGATTGTGTGTGTGTGTGTGTGATGGAATATTAGTTTGCCATAGAAAAAAATTAAATCTTGCCATTTGTGACAACATGGAGGTCACTTATATGTAGAATCTAAAAAACAAACAATCCAAGCTCTTAGATACAGAGAACAGCCTGGTGGTAGCCAGAGGTAGAAGTTGGGGGTAAACAAAAAGGGTTAAGGAGGTCACAGAGCATAAACTTTCCATTATAAAATAAGTTCTAGGGAAGTGGTGTACAGCATGGTGACTAGAGTTAATAATGTAATAATGTAATAATTTTTAGTTGGGCATGTAGCCTCTCGGAATAAAAACTCTTATTTCCTGGCCTGGCCTGTTACATTTGCAGCTGTGATGAAGTTCAGGCAATGAGATGTAAGTGGAAATATCTCTGTGTGAGAGTTTCAGGGATCATTCCTTCAAAAATAGCTGCTATGAGCCCTGAAGATCAGGGTCCTGCCCTTGGGATGGATGAGAGTGAGCTGGAAGGAGCCTAGGACCCTGAACAACCCTGGACCACATACCTCTGGGCTTTTATATAGGGGCAAATAGACTTCTATATATTTTAAGCCATTCTTATTTTGGATTTGCTGTCACTTGCAGCCAAATCTATTCTAACTAGAACAGTTTTTTTTACCCAAGGAAGATGAGATTGGAGTGCTGTGTATGGCTTTCTTTTTTCTTCTTCTTTTAAAAAATTTATATTGTTATTATTATTATTTTAGAGAAAGAAAGAGAGCATGAGTGGGGGATGGGGAGGAGCAGAGGGAGAGGGCAAGAGAGAATCTTAAGCAGGCTCCATGCTCAGCATGGAGGCCTGATTTCAGGACCCAAGCTGAGATCAAGAAGTCGGACGCTCAACCAGTTGAGCCACCCAGGCGCCCTGCATGTGGCTTTCTTTGTACATCTCTGTTTGATTTGCTAGAGTGAGAACATATTCCTTCTGTAATTAAACAAAACAAAACAAAAAACCCTGAAATTATGGCCAGAGGACCTAGGTTCTAATTTCGGCTCCAAAATTTGCTGGTTCTGGCCTTGGACAAATTACTAGGTTTCTCACTACCTCAATTTTAAAATTTTTCTAAATGAGAGAAAATAACTCATATACTCTTTTAAAGTAGTTGAAAGAGACAAAGCAGCATTGCATATTACATGGAAAGTTTTGCAACATTTCAGCTGAGAAAGTTCCTTGAGATGCTCGGTGCAAAAGAAGTCCAGCAGTCGGGTAAGTAGAGGAGATACTTCTGTCACCTCCCTCTCCCACTCTCGGGGTCTCCGCGCACGTACGACGTTAAACATCTGAGAATTCCAGTAGGAAAAAAGCCTGTTTCACCGCCATTAAGGCAATCAGATTAAAGGAGGGCTGGAGACTTTGGATTTCAGAGTCTTGGACCTTGAGGAACAGGCGGTTTGGATGGTGACAGCTGGCTCCGCAACTTCCCAGCTGTGCAGCTGTGGGCAGACGGTTTCACCTTCCTGTGCTTCCGTCTTCTCCTACGTAAAACGTACTAATGCTGTTCTCAGTTTGTTGCGAGATCGTCAAGCATGATGGACAAGAAAGAATTCTTGGGATGTTTTAGGGTTGCAACTTAGCAAGATTATTTAAGTAGCACGGGGACAGGGCCCTTGGGGCAGAAAGGGCTGAGCTTTGGCTTCGTCAAGCTGGCCTGACAAGCTTAGTGCTCAGGGCGGGCGGGGGAGGGGGAAGGAGGGAGGAGGGAGGGGGAGGGGGGGCGGGACACGTGCGGGGCGGGTTCGATCATGAATGTTTCTTTGAATGTCTACTGGCAAACTACTTTCTGTAGTAACTGTGGGTGCGATGTACAGGCAGGCGTGAGACCCTGTAAGAACTTAGCACCCAGGGGCGCCTGGGTGGCTCAGTCGTTAAGCGTCTGCCTTCGGCTCAGGTCATGATCCTGGAGTCCTGGGATCGAGCCCCATGTCAGGCTCCCTGCTCAGTGGGGAGCCTGCTTCTCCCTCTGCCTCTGCCTGCTGCTCACCCCCCCAACCCCCGCTCGTGCTCTCTCTCATTCAATCTCTCTCTCAAATAAATAAAACATAATTCTAAAAAAAATCTTAAGAACTTAGCACCCAGCACGTATTGGATTCTTACCAGAACCACGCAGGCTATTCGTCTGCGTCTGGGCCAAAGGTGAACGTTTCTCTGTTCCTAGCCCTCATCAGTTTTACACGCGGTTGTTGGGGAAGTAAGTTAAAACACTGGTATATTTTAATGGCTCGAAAAATGATGATAATGATGAAAGTCGTCTGATCCGGACTTTAGGAAATTACTGACTCTGTGCCTAGTTCCTGACAAAAGGAAAAGGCAAGGGGAAAAGTCAGGAGTGCTGTGGGCCTGAATGACGATCGCGGCATGTCTGCGTGCGGGGGGAGGAAGGCAGCAGCTCTGGACCCAGGGGCTCCTGCGGGCGCCGGGGAGCGGGAGGCGAGAGCGCCTCGGCCAGCGTCGGTCTCCGGTACCGGCCGCCCCATACTCCTTGGCAGTCCTCGGTGAAGTGCACAGGGCACACTACTTGTTTTTCTTCAATTTTTTTACTGCGGTAAAATACATAACAGAAAACTTACCGTCTGAACCCTTTTTAAGCGTACAGTTCAGAGGTATTAAGTACATTCATACTGCTGGGCAACCATCATAGACGGGGGAGGAGGGGTGCAGGCAGAGGGAGAAAGAATCCTAAGCAGGCTTTGCATCCAGCACGAGCCCGGCACAGAGTTCATCTCATGACCCTGAGATCATGACCCAAGTGGGAATCAAGAGTCGGGAACTTAACCGACTGAGCCATTCAAGCACCCCGACCACCACCATTCTACTTCCTGTCTCCAGGATTTTGACTAAGTACTCCTAAGAAATGGGATCATTCACTACTTGTCTTTCTGTGTCTGGCTTATTTCACTGAGCATCAAGTCCTCAAGGTTCATCCATGTTGTGGCATATGCCAGAATTTCCTGCCTTTTTAAAGCTGAATAATGTTCCATTGCATAAAGTTCATAAGACTTTTTTTATATTAAAAATTAGGGTCTGAAAACATTATGATCTGGGGGCTGCCCTTCAGCAACCTGTTTGGGGAAAGAGACAGGCTTTCTCCATCAGCTGTCTTCCTCCTCCGGGGACTCCTGGAGAAATATGTTGCATTTTGCACCCGGGGAGGGTTACCACACCTAGTCAGCCCAATGTTTTCCCTACAGAATTTCAGTGTGTCTGGAAATCCACCTTTTAAAGAGAAGAAGTGAAGGCAGGACAAAGAAAGGTGTGAGAATTGGTGGAAATAATTACTCCAGAGTGCGATTTCCTGGACGGCCTTCTCCCACTCGCTGGGTAAAACAGCAAAAGAGTGCTGAATTCAGGAGTTAGATTTTATAGGACCAGAAAATGAACTTAGGAAACTAGCCTGTTTTTAGTGTTCATTTCTTTTTGATTCTTACTGAACACGGTAAAGGGGATTACAGATACACACTGAATTGGCAACTCCCAAATATTGTTGACCGAGGGTAAGACTGCAGAGTGATGCAATGGGGAAGCATGGCATATACTCTTAGAGACCGGACTAGCTGTTAGAAGAGGCTCCACTTGGGCGCCTGGGTGGCTCAGTTGGTTAAGCGACTGCCTTCGGCTCAGGTCATGATCCTGGAGTCCCGGGATCGAGTCCCGCATCGGGCTCCCTGCTTGGCAGGGAGTCTGCTTCTCCCTCTCCCACTCCCCGTTTGTGTTCCCTCTCTCTGTGTGTCTTTCTCTGTCAAATAAATAAATAAAATCTTTAAAAAAAAAAAAAAAAGAGGCTCCACTCGAAAGGTTTCCCTGCCAAGGGAGTTTTCCACGGAGTCATTTCCAGTAGGTGAAGTCAGATGAGACCTGGAGTGGCCAGAACACAAGGATCCTCCTGCCATCATTCTCCCCAGAGGCCACTTTCAGTGTGGACCAAGTTGTGGTCACCCTACCAGGAACGGAAGAGGCTGTGCCAGGGCTTTTCCCCTGACCCGTCTCGGGGAAGGCCAAACTTTCACCCAGTGGACCACAGCGTCTGACCCCAACGTCAGCGAGGCTCTGAGAGAGTCTTGAGGGATGGGAGGGATGCCTGGAATTCATCCCCATCACACTTTAGCTGATTCCTGAGAATCCCGATTCTTCCCCTCCACTTCTCCTCAGGGCTTCCCTTAAGGCAATGCCTTGCCTAGTTCCCCCGAGGACACAGTGACATTAGCATGTTAATCACCTCGCTCTGGCCCCGGGCGGTGGGAATGCCCCGCCCATAGGAAGCTGAAATTCCTCCCCCTAGTCTTCAAGGCTCTCAGAGTCTGTCCTGTTTCTCATTCCCCCAGCTTCCTTCTAAAGCTTGACTCTGTCCCTGACTCTTTGCTCTCCCATTGCTCAGAATCTTCTACCACATCCTCCCGCTGGTGACTCTAGTACTTATGTAATTTAAGGATGGGGGCAGGAGACAATGAGCAAAAGATTTCCTTTGTGGTGCAGGGTTTCGGGGACTAGTTCTAATACTAGCCTCCGCTAGAGGGAGACTTCATCCCATGAAAGAAAAGATGAGACCTTAGCCTGAGAGGAAGCAGAGGTGTTAACTCATTTATGTAGCTTTTGAATCGTAGCCAACTCTCTCTTTAAAAAAAAAAAACTTTGGGGGCGCCTGGGTGGCTCAGTCGTTAAGCGTCTGCCTTCGGCTCAGGTCATGATCTCAGGGTCCCGGGATCGAGCCCTGCATTGGGTTCCCTGCTCTCCGGGAAGCCTGCTTCTCCCTCTCCCACTCCCCCTGCTTGTGTTCCCTCTCTCGCTGTGTCTCTCTCTGTCAAATAAATAAATAAAATCTTTAAAAAAAAAAAAAAACTTTGTTCCTCTGCCTGGGGGTGCGGGGGGGGGCAGCAGGCAGAGCTCTCTCTCTCTCTGACAAATAAATAAAATCTTAAAAAATAAAAAAATAAAAAAACCCTTTGTTTTGAAAATAATAGAATTCATATGTTTTTTAATGGAATTGAATTGCTTTCACTTTTAAATTTATTTTATAGTTATTTAAAATATTTACATGGTTCTAAAATCAACTCTGCAAAACAAGGTATATTCAAAGTTTGTCTTCTATCCCTGTCCTTTCCACCTTATTCTTCCCTCTCCCTAATCATACTGTTTATATTTTATATTTCCATCTTTTTATTTATTTATTTATTTATTTATTTATTTGAGAGACAGAGACAGAGCATAAGCAGGGGGGAGGGGGGAGGAGGGAGAGGGAGAAGCAGACTCTCCACTGAGCAGGGAGCCTGATGCAGGGCTTGATCCCAGGACCCTGAGATCATGACCTGAGCCAAAGGCAGACATTTAAACAACTGGGCCACCAAGGTGCCCCCTTTTCCATTATTTTTATGTTAGAAATATATATATATATTTACAGCTCCTTTTTTAGATAAACAAGAGCATACTATTCACATGCACATGTCCTACACCTCACTTTATTCACTTGAAAGTACTTCTTGACGATCATTCCATAGTAGCATATTCCTCATTCCTTTTTTTTTTTTAAGTCAGCTCTAAGTCCAAGATGGGGCTTGAACTCAAGACCCCAAGATCAAGAGTCACATGCTCTAGGGACTGAGCCAGCCGGGCGCCCCCTCACTGCTCTTTACAATTGCATAATACTCCTTTGTGTGGAGGTGCCGCAGTCTTATTGACAGTTCCAGCTTTTACAGATAATTCTGTGTTTAATAGCACATATTTCTTTTCATATTTTTGCTGGAGTATCTTTGGGATGGATTTCCAAAAGTGGGATTGATGTGGGAGCAAAAGCAGAAGAAAAATTTCCTTCCTACTTGCAGCCCGTTGACAAGTCCTTGAAACAGGCAGAGGGACATTCCTTTAGGAGCTCAGCTGCCTCCATGTTAATACTTTGCTAAGGGCAAAAGGCAATCATAGCTTAACATTATCCCGACCCCCTAGGATCCTGTAAGTCTACTTTAACATATAAAAATTCCTTTGGGGGCGCCTGGGTGGCTCAGTTGTTAAGCATCTACCTTCGGCCAGGTCATGATCCCGAGGTCCTGGGATCGAGCCCCGCATCGGGCTCCCTCCTCAGAGGGAAGCCTGCTTCTCCCTCTGCCACTCCCCCTGCTTGTGTTCCCTCTCTCACTGTCTCTCTCTCTGTCAAATGAATAAATAAAATCTTTAAAAATAAATAAATAAAAATTCCTTTGGAAACTTCCTTTATCCCTATCCCCCAAGATACATGTTGCTAATCCTTCTCCAAGCATGTGACCCAACGAAATACATCTGAAAGGTCTCATGACTAGTGTTTTATTGGACAGTAATAAATGACCTTTTCCTAACAATAGCTAGCCCCCTCAAGGTCCTGGGAACCGTGCTTCCAAATTCCTTGGAGACATGCTATCCCTAATCCCTTCCCAACTTGAAAGTATATGATGGGCCACTCCTTATGAATCCAGTGCTTCTCTTCCTGCCCACGGGTCCCGTCCCCGTGCTTTAATAAAACCACTGTTCTGCACAAAAGACGTCTTCCTTCTGCGCCCGGGTGGCTCAGTTGTTAAGCGTCTGCCTTCGGCTCAGGTCATGATCCCAGGGTCCTGAGATCGAGCCCCGTGTTGGGCTCCCTGCTCCGCAGGAAGCCTGCTTCTCCCTGTCCCTCTCCCCCTGCTTGTGTTCCCTCTCTAGCTGTCTCTCTCTGTCAAATAAATAAATAAATAAAATCTTAAAAAAAAAAAAAGAAGACATCTCAAGAATTCTTTCTTGGACATCGGCTTCGAACCCCAACCACTTCTTATATCAGGATTGCATAATAAAAAGGTATTGCTGGATGTGCCAGCTAGATATTGCCAAATCTCCTATGGTGGAGGTTGTCCCAGTTTGCATTTCCGTACCCAGCATATCAGAGTGTCTGTTTCCTCACAGCCTGGCCAACAGAGTATGCTATCAACATTTTAGATGTATGCCAATCGCAAGGGTGAGATATGTATCTCCATGTCATTTTAACGTGCATTTTTAAAAAAGATTTTATGTATTTATGTATTTATTTATTTATTAAAGATTTTATTTATTTATTTGACAGAGAGAGACACAGCCAGAGAGGGAACACAAGCAGGGGGAGTGGGAGAGGGAGAAGCAGGCTTCCCCCAGAGCAGGGAGCCCGATGCGGGGCTCGATCACAGGACCCTGGGATCATGATCTGAGCCGAAGGCAGATGCTTCACGACTGAGCCGCCCAGGCACCCCAAGATTTTATTTATTTATTTGACAGAGAGAGAGACACACCAAGAGAGGGAACACAAGCAGGGGAAGTGGGAGAGGGAGAAGCAGGCTTCCCGCTGAACAGGGAGCCTGATGCGGGGCTCAATCTCAGGACTCTGGGACCACGACCTGAGCCAAAGGCAGATGCTTAACGACTGAGCCACCCAGGAGCCCCTAGGGTTTTTTTCTTCTGTATTTTTAGTTTTTTTTTTTTAATCAGTGATATTCTTTGTCTATAATTTATAACATTTTTTCCAGTTGTCTTTTCACTTTGCCTTTTGTTGTTATTATGTATTAAAATCTGTCAGTCTGCATCTATGGAGATAATCATACATTCTGTTTCACTTTGGATCTATTAATATGATAGATATTAATGGGTTTCCTAATCTGACTGTCCATTCTTGCATTCACAGAGTTATCATCCACTTGGTCATGATAAATGTTTTTTTAATGTGCTGTTGGATTCTGCTTGCTAATGTTTTATATAAAATTTTTGCATAGGGAAGCCTGGCTGGCTCAGTTGGAAGAGCACATGACTCTTGATCTTGAGGTCGTGTGTTCAAGCCCCATGTTGGGTGTAGAGATTATTTAAATAAATAAAACTTTTTAAAAAGATTTTTGCATCAATATTAATAAGTGAAATGTCCTACCCTGTTTTTTTTATTATAGTTTTTGTCATGATTCCAAAGTTCAGGTTTGGGAATTCATAACTCACTACATAACACGCATTTGGGAGTTTTCCTTCTTTTGCCATGCACTAGAATAGTTTAAGAAGGCTTTTTTATTTTATTTTATTTTTTAAGATTTTATTTATTTATTTGACAGAGAGACAGCTGGAGAGGGAACACAACCAGGGGGAGCGGGAGAGGGGAAGCAGGCTTCCCTCAGAGCAGGGAGCCCGATGTGGGGCTCGATGCAGGGCTGGATCCCAGGACCCTGAGATCATGACCTCGGGGCTGGATCCCAGGACCCTGGGATCATGACCTGAGCTGAAGGCAGATGCTTAACGACTGAGCCATGCAGGCGCCCCTAAGAAGGCTTCTTTAAAGTTTGATAGAATCCCCTAGTGAAACTGTCTGAGCCTGTTTTGTTTTGTAGGAACTCTAACTAGTTTAATTTTGTTTATGTTAAATGGTCGTTTAGACTTTCTGTCTCCACAGGGGTCAATTGTGTTAAATTGGATTTTTTTTTTTTAAGATTTTATTTATTTATTTGAGAGAGAGAGAATGAGAGACAGAGAGCATGAGAGGGAGGGGGGTCAGAGGGAGAAGCAGACTCCCTGCTGAGCAGGGAGCACGATGCGGGACTCGATCCTGGGACCCCAGGATCATGACCTGAGCCGAAGGCAGTCGCTTAACCAACTGAGCCACCCAGGCGCCCCTGGATTTTTTTTTTTTAAGATTTTATTTATTTATTCGACAGAGAGAGAGAGAGACAGTGAGAGAGGGAACACAAAGGGGGTGAGTGGGAGAGGGAGAAGCAGGCTCCCCGCGGAGCAGGGAGCCGGATGCGGGGCTCGATTCCAGGACCCTGGGATCATGACCCGAGCTGAAGGCAGACGCCTAACCAACTGAGCCACTCAGGCGCCCCTAAATTGGATTTTTCTACAAAATTATCCACTTAATGTAGATTTTCAAATATATTTACACAGAATATTTTTTAAATTTCCCCTCCTATGTCTCTTCATTTCTAATTTCATGGATTTGTGCTGTCTCCCCCCTTTTATTTTTGAGTAGTTTAGCTATGAAGTTAATTTTATTTTTTCAAACAGACTGGCTGGGATTTGTTAGTGTTACTTTTTGTTGCTGTTGTTTTCAAACCCATTAATCTCTGCCTTTCTTTTTACTTATTCCTTCCTTCTGCTGTCATTGGTTTACCTTTTTTTTTCTAGTTTCTTGAGCTGTAATGTTCATTCATTTTTACTTTAATTCATGTAGGGTTTTTTTTTTTAAAGATTTTATTTATTTATTTGACAGAGAGAGACACAGTGAGAGAGGGAACACAAGCAGGGGGAGCGGAAGAGGGACAAGCAGTCTTCCCGCTGAGCAGGGAGCCAGATGCGGAACTCATCCCAGGACCCTGGGATCAAGACCTGAGCCCAAGGCAGCCGCTTAACGACTGAGCCACCCAGGCGCCCCTCATATAGGTATCTGTATCATAAATATTTCTCTGATAGCTGTTTTAACTATTTCTCATAGATTCTGGTTTTCATTATCACTATTTTCTTTTTTTTTTAATGAATGAGTTTTTTTTTTTTAAGATTTTATTTATTTATTTGACAGAGAGAGAGAGCACAAGTAGGCAGAGTGGCAGGCAGAGGGAGAGGGAGAAGCAGGCTCCCTGCTGAGCAAGGAGCCCGATGCAGGGCTCAATCCCAGGACCCTGGAACCATGACCTGAGCCCAAGGCAGATGCTTAACCAACTGAGCCACCCCGGCACCCCCATTATTACTATGTTCAAAAAATTCTACAACTTGTGTTGCATTTCCCCTTTGACCCAAGAGTGGTTTAATAGCATGTTTTTTACATTTCCTGTTAGAAGAGCCTTTTTGGTTTGTTGTTGTTAATACCTAGTTATATTACATTGTGGCCAGAGAATACTATTTGTTTTATTATTTTTTCCCCTTGGAATTTACTGAAATTTTCTTTGAAGTCTAAGATGTGAATGTGCTACATTCTTGTGATATTTTGAATACTTTAAAATGCATTTGGGCGGTGCCTGGGTGGCTCAGTCGGTTAAGTGTCTGCCTTCGTCTGCCTTCGGCTCGGGTCATGGTCCCAGGGTCCTGGGATCGAGCTCCGCGTCGGGCTCCCTGCTTGGCTGGGAGCCTGCTTCTCCCTCTCCTCCCTGCTCGTGCTTTCTCTCACTATCTCTGTCTGTCTCTCTCTCAAATAAATAATAAATAAAATCTTTAAAAAAAAATGCATTTGGGAAAAAAAGCGTATTCTCTATTATCAAGGTTCAGAGTTTAAAACACATTAAATCTATCTTATTTATTACATTGTTTAGGTTTTCTATGCCCTTACTAATTTCATGTTCACTTCATCTTTCTAGATCTGAGAGATCTGTTACAGTCTCCAATTACTGGTGTGCTTCTATTTCTCCCTGTGTTAAGCGTAATTCTCTTCTTTTTTCAAATTGCAGTAAAAGTTTATCTCGTAAAACTTTTTACTCAGAATTCTCCTTTCTTGGATAATTACAACTGCAATCCCTGCTTCAGTTAAAAAGACAAAAACAAAAACAAAAATACCTCTGGTACATTTTTGTTTCAGTCATTTATTTTTAGCCTTCCCGAGTCTCCTCATTTCAGATGTGTTTCATTTACACAGCACAGTGCTGGGTTTTGCTTTGTCAGTCGATGTGAAAATCATTTTCTTTAACAGGCACATGGTAGACTCCTTAATATATTTATTGATGTGATCAATATGTTTGACCTCTGATCTGCCTGTTTTATATATATAAAGATTTTATTTGAGAGAAAGAAAGAGAATGAGTGCGGGTAGGGGCAGAGGGAGAAGCAGACTGCACACGGAGCAGGGAGCCTGACATAGGGCTCCATCCGAGGACCCCAAGATTGTGACCTGAGCCGGTCAGATGCTTAACCGACTGAGCCACCCAGGCGCCCCTATGTTATATTTTTATATATTTAAGTCTTTCACCATGTGATCTATTTCATTTGCTTCCTCCTCTCCCCTCACTTCCCTTTTTTTTTAACATACCTTCTGGCATTTAGGAAGAGTTTGTATTTTTATTCTAATGGTTACCTTTATCCTAAAACTTTTTTTAAAAAGGTTTTATTTATTTATTCATGAGAGAGAGAGAGAGAGGCAGAGGGAAAAGCAGGCTCCCAAGGAGCAGGGAGCCCGATGCGGGACTCAATCCCAGGACCCTGGGATCAAGACCCAAGCCGAAGGCAGACGCTCAACCATAGGCACCCTATCCTAAAACTTTTATACAATACCTAAGTTCTCTCTCTTTTTGGCTATTGTCTACGTGACCACATGAGAATATCTATATTGGTCTTTGCCCCTCCCATCCCTGCTCCTGGCGGAGCTCCTAAAACCCCTATAATTTCTAAGTGATAAGAGCGCTAGGAGGATCTTTTGCTCTGGTATTTGGTCTCTGACCCTAGTTCCTTACACAGAGCTCCTAAATCCCTTGGAATTTCCTGGGCAATAGGAGAGTCTTTGTTCTGAGGCAACTCTGTGGGGGCTTCTGGATGGGGGCCGGTCACCAGAAAGACCGGAGACCTGATTAGAAGCCTAGAATTTTCAGCCCCACCCCAATTCTCCGGAGAGGGAGGAGGGGCTGGAAATGGAGTTAATAATTGATCATGCCTAGGTGATGCAGGCTCCCTAAAAACCCCAATAGTACAGGGTTTGGAGGGCTTCCCGGTGGGTGAACATGAGAAGGAGCGGGGTGAGGGGCATGCCTGGAGAGGGCGTGCAAGCACCACACCCCAGCCCACATACCTTGCCCAAAGCATCTCTTTCCTCTGGGTGTTCCTCTGTAGCCTTAATCACATCCATTTATAATAAGCTGGGAAACAGTACCGACAGTTTTCCTGAGTTCTGTGAGCCACGCTAGCAAATTAATTAAACTCCAGGAGATGGTCATGAGAACCTCTCCCTTACAGCCATCAGGCAGAAGCCCAGGTGACAATCTGGACTTGGCAGCTGACACCTGAACTGGGGTGGGGGTGGAGGAGGGGTTGGTCTTGTGGGACTGAGCCCTCACCTCAGGGACCTGATACCATCTCTAGGTGGACTGTGTTGGAACGGAGTTACATTGTAGGCCGCCCCGCTGGAGTCACTGAACTGCTCGGTGTGGGACCCCCCACCCCACGTCTGGTGTCAGCAGTATGTTTGAAAGACTCCTAATATGGAGAAACATCAAACCAATCTAGGAATCTCTCTCTCTTTTTTTAATGTCTTGTACTTTCTATAGTACTTTCTATAGTGTTTTTTTTTTTTTTTTTAAGTGGGCTCTATGCTCAACTTGGGGCTTGAACTCACAACCCCTAGGGCAAGAGTCCCATGCCCTACCCACTGAGCCAGCCAGGTGCCCCAGTCTAGAACTCTCTTAACCCCCCTCTTCTTGCTCTCCTCCAGCAGCTAACCTGAGGCAAAATCTGTCTAGTCCTAGTTAACATCTGTACCTGACAATGACTACTTCTCATATACTCTCCCTGAACTCTCATCGATAGCTGTACTAGATTTCAGGGTTGCCAAGAAACCCGGGAACATAAAAGAATACATATTCATGGTTTGAAATCGTGTGTCAATACATGATAAAATAATAGTATCTGTTTTCAGACTTTATGGCCACCCCCCATGCTGTCCAAGCACACAGCTATCATATGCTACAGACTCCATTACAGCCAAGGAAACATACGTTTCATTCTCACCGCAAGCAAGAGATACTGCTGTCCCTCCAGGCATTTTGGTTGTATACACCTTGTTCTCTGGATTCCTCAGGAAGGGTTCTGATCAAGAATATTCTTCTTTTAGGGTGTGTGTGGGGAGATATAATAGCAGTTTCCAATAGAGGGGAAGAAAATAGAATCAGAAATTCGTAACCTATAGAGAAGTTTTGAAGTAACCTCTTTATTTGCGGCCATCCATCTCTTCCCTGCTTACTGTGCACAGAACTGTACTGTGTGTGGAATTCTAAGGGAATAGACAGAAGCCATGGGACATGGATAGTTCAAGGGTGAGCCAGTAGCTTGGTCAGATAAGATCCTGTGAGCCCAGGAAAATAGGCACAAGCCAGGTTCTAATCTAGATTCACCGCCACCTGCCCCAATGAAGTAATATGCAGCGTACCTTGGAACTATCTGGAAGAAACCTTGGGGAGCTGATGGTATGACTAGAGACAAAGATTCAGGGGTCAAATTGTAATAGATGAGATGCCCGAGGTTTTACTATTGGGGAGGGGTTTACTAATGATTTCTGTTTTTTAAAATTACCATGAGGAAAAAATACAAATAAAATAAAAATTACCATGGGAAGAAAAATACGTCGAAAGTACATGTTGCTGACTTTTGGCTGTTATAAATTAGAAAGCACCTAATAAGGTAGTTTATCCAACAATGCAAATTTCTGAGGGAGAAGTTGCTCTAGATCCCTTTAATATCTGGGAAGGAGTATGGGATGAAAGCAAACATCGTAGATATCTAGTCAATTCTATCAATACTCCAAAATTTGCCAGAGAATCTGACACATGGCTGGATGGAGTATAACCTCTTTGGAAGACAATTGGGCACTCTCTATCAAAATGCAGCAGGGCAACTGGCTGGCTCAGTTGGTGGAGCCTGCGACTCTCGATCTCAGGGTTGTAAATTCGAGCCCCAAGCTGGGTATAGAGATGACTTAAAATCTTAAAAAAAAATGCAATACCCTTGTATTTTTACTGTATAATTTCATTTCTATAAGTTTATCCCACAGATATGCTCACAAAGATGCAAAATAACACCTGTACAAAGTTATTCATCTCTGCATTGTTGTAACAGCAACAGAACTAAATGTTCAGCATAGGACACTGATTAGATAAAGTGTAACACATCGTCCGTGTAATACTAAGCAGCTATAAGAAAGCTTTATGCACTAATATGTAATGGTATTCGAAATATTTTTTCTTTTTTTAAGATTTCATTTTTAAGTCATCTCTACACCCAACGTGGGGCTCGAATTTACAACCCCGAGATCGAGAGTCACATACTCTACAGAGTCACCCAGGTGCCCCCAAAATACATCTCTTAATCTTAACGTAAGTAGTATGATATGATATAATTTGTGTAAAATGTAACAGCGATGAAAAAAATACATGTTTCTATTTATTATTTCTATTTTTTGTATAGGCACACAACCTTTGACAAACTACACAAAAACTGGTAACTGGCTATGGGAAAGTTATCACTTATTTTCTTAAAAAAGATCTACTGGTTCAAAGCAAAAGCAGGAAACCTTTATCGTCTATGGTCTCTCTCCACTGAAACTGACCAGTATTCTTTTTCTCCTTCTCCTTCTCTCCTATTACGTTAGTAAGACTCTAACTAGGTTGCAAGAAAGATAACAAGCCCAACGTACCTGAGGATGCTGACTGGCTTGTGGAGAAGTAAGAATAAAGCACTCTGGTGAAAAACAGATGGAAAAAAAATCTCTCTCTTCCTGACCATGATCTACCTTCCACATTCTTGTACTCCGTAAGGCCCAAACTATACTTCCTACTTTTGGGATCTGCTATATATCTCCTATAACTTTATAAATAAATGTCCCCCTTTTCTGTTTAAGGTAACCTGAATAGGTACCTCTTTTTACTGGGGGGTCCTGAGCCAGCAGTGATGCCAAACGTACTGAGCACTCACTTTGCCTCGGTGTCCTCCTGGGCAATGTCACAAATGTTTACTGCTTGAAAACTAAGACTATCCCCATTTCATGCTCTAAAGGAACTGAGATGAGAAAGATTAAGTCACTTGTCCAAGGTCACACCCTTCCGGAAGAGCTAGAATTTAAGCCAGGCAGTCTGACTCCACAGATCATGTGGGTGGTTGCCCCCAATTAGGTACAATTTATCCATTACCTGTAGATAACAAAGTACACTTGTAATTCAATGCAGATGATCGCAATCCAAATAAAAGATTTCCTGAGGTCTAATTTCAGGCATCAGAGAACTGAAACAAACGATGAGAATACCTTGAGGCATATTTTGTGAATGGGACCTTTATGAGGCCTTCCAACCTTGAAAGAGTTAAATCTGATCCAATGAAAGACCATCACCTGTGGCTGAAGGCAACCCGTCAATCCAAAGAAAGACTACACTTCAGTATGATTTTATTAGAAGCTTGAAATTGCCTGTTATTATTTACAATTTCCTACTGTTTGTGAAGTTCTAACTAGAGAATTCACATAGGACCAAGCCAGGATTGGATTTTAAAGAGACAAATAACCTAAAATGGGCACCTCTCCCCCAAGAATAATGGGTTAGAGGATCCAGAAACAGACCCAAATAAATTAAGGAATGATGCTGAGACAACTAGTTAGGCATCTGGAGCCTGATCTTAGTGTAGTCACCAAAATAAATTCTAGGAGGAACAAAAATTTAAATATAAAAACAAACTATGGGTGAATTATTTTTTTAAACATTGGAATTTACAAAAAGCCATTCAAAGCATAAGACCCAGAAGCATACAAAGAAAGAGCAATAAATTTGACTACATAAATATTAAAAACATGTCCATGGTGCAAAACAACAACAACAACAACAAAAAAAAAACGGTGGCTACCAACAAATTAAATGACAGATACACTGGCAGGAAATATTTGCAACATATTTGACAAAAGGACTAATTTCCTGAATATATAAAGAAGTCAGACAGATTAGTAAAAATGATCAACAGCCCAACAGCAAATGGCAAAAGACACAGAAAGTTATTTTTATGAAAAAATAATAATAAAAGAAATAAAAAGGCTCATAAACATGGAAAAAAATCATAAAATTGAAGAAATGCAAATTTAAAACAATGCTACACCATGTTTTACATCCAACATAAGAGACAATATAATGTAATGGTTAAAATTGATGGCTCTAGAGTCAGAATACTTGGGATTAAATGCTGGCTCTACTCCTTACTGTGTATGCCCCAGTTTCCTTGGCTGGGGTGGTTATAAGAACCAAATGAGAAAATGTAATAAAAAGCAATTAGAACCGTGGCTGGCATATAGTAATTATGTTCATTCTTATTATCAGATTGACAAAAACAGTAAAATCATGAGTAGTAGTGTTGGAAAGAGAAGACTAGGCCTCTCAGATACGGTCAGAAGATGTATAAACTGGCACAATGTCTTTGGCAACTTGCATTCTAATTGCACAAGCCATTTGACTTTGCAATTCACTTTTAGAAATGTATCGATCACATGTTCATAAAATTATAACCTATCTATATATATTCATAAAGATATACATATATATATATATATAGCTTTTCATTGCAAGACTGTCTATAACAGGGGCGCCTGGGTGGCTCAGTCAGTTAAGTGTCCAACTCGGTTTCCGTTCAGGTCATGGTCTCAGTTTCGGGAGATTAAGCCCCGTGACGAGCTCCCCACTCAGCGAGGAGTCTGCCTCCCCTCGCTCTCTTCCTCTGCCCCCCCCCCTGCTCACGCACTCTCTCTCTCAAATAAACAAATCTTAAAAAGAATGTCTATAACAACAACAGACTGGAAATAACCTAACTGATCATCCAAATGGAATAATATACTGTCATGAAAAAACATCCCCAAGATAGTAAAAAAACAATCACAGAACAATGTGGAGATTTTGCCACTGTTAGTGTTAGAATGCATAGAATATTTCTGGAAGGAGACACAAGAAATAGTAAAAGTAGTTACTATAGTAATAGTAACAGCAATCGCCTCTGAGGAACAAGACTGGGAGTTGAAGTCAGATGGAGATTTGCTTTTCATTAAACATCCTTCTGTAAAAATGGAATGATCCACCCCATGTACATTACTTTTTCCATTAAACAAAAACTAGTTGATTTTTAAAAATAAGAGTGCAGTCATCAGATAATCTTACAACTCTATCGGAAAACCATACCAGCTGAAGACAGAAGTTCTAAGAGAAATGGGTTGTTTGACTATCCCTGGCTTTGAGGACACAGTGGATGTCCTAGAGCAAAGTCCTTGGTTCTGAAGGTTATCACTCTAGAGTGCCGAGAACCACAGGGATACACAGAAGACCTCTTCCCAGACCTCACGTTCTCCGGCTGTTTCCCACGTGAGCCTACCGAACAAGGGCTGTTTTACCTCCCTCTCTCCAAGTGTAGGAGTGCTCTTATACTTGATGTGTCAGTTGGGATGATGACTTTGGGGGCAAAACAAGGACTGACAACTGTCCCCCTATAATGCTCTCTTGGTTCTCAACGATTTCTTTGAACAACTTACTTGTTTTTTCCTTTCATCTTCACATCCCATGTTATAAATAGACTTACAACTCATAAAGCAGTTTCACTTTCTCATTTATTCTAACAACCCAGGAGATGGATACGATAATGCCATTTTAGACGAGTCTCGGAGGGGTTGCCCAGTCCCACCAATATTAGGTTTGTGTCCTGGCACCACCACTGAGCTCTCCAAACCTGGCGCTTTCCACAGCATCGCTTTCTCCATCCCTGCCCAGTCTCCTGCCACTGGCTCCCAATTCTACCTCACCCCTGCCAACACCACACACCTGTGGTCTTAGGCCCTGCGATCCTAGAGGGAGGGAGGAGACCGGAGTCATTCAAGGACAGAGGACAAGATACGCTTCTTCCTTCTGGGGATAAATCTGAGTCGCTTTTTAAAACGTTGTTCCTAGGGGCGCCTGGGTGGCTCAGTCGTTAAGCGTCTGCCTTCGGCTCAGGTCATGATCCCAGGGTCCTGGGATCGAGTCCCACATCAGGCTCCCTGCTCGGCAGGAGGCCTGCTTCTCCCTCTCCCACTCCCCCTGCTTGTGTTCCTTCTCTCGCTGTGTCTCTCTCTGTCAAATAAATAAATAAAATCTTAAAAAAAAATAAAATAAAAAAATTAAACATTGTTCCTTTGTTACTCTGAGAAAATGAAGAAGTGGACCCTATAACCTGAGTCTCACCAGTACCTACTATGCAGTGATACTGACCGGCCACCTCCCACTTTATGCCACGTACCCTGTAAAGGCAGCTAAGTTATCTTCACAATATAAATGAGTCTACAGAAACTTAGAAGGGGAGCCAATCGTTTAACGTCACACAGCTCCCATGATGCTATGTCAAGTGAGGACTCCAACCCCAGTGCCTGGCTCTCAAGTCCAGGGTACATTCCAGCACACTGCCCCCAAAACACAGCGCTTGGTGTTCCACGGTTTGTTAAGTAGGGTAAGTTATGCTATTAAAAAGACAGGGCCGCTCTTCAGCTCATTTTTTCGTATTTATTTACTTTGTCTCTCGTTATCTCTAAAATGAAAACAAACCTGAATTTCCGGGGAAAGGTTGGGGCAGTGTCATCCAAGAAAGTGAGTAACAAGTAGAAGGGGCGGGCAGGCCTGGAAGGTCCGCCTTCTGCAGTTGCCAGGCAACAAAGGTAAACAGCACGAAGTGGCAGGATCATGGCCACTAACTACAGTGCCAACCAGGTAAGCTCTTTTTCCATCTCTAACATTGAATTTTGCGTTTGGACTGACCCTCCCAGAGGATTCTGATTATTGAATGAATAGCTGAACGTGGGGTGAGATGGTATTTTTCACTTCTTTAGCTCGTCAGGGTAGAGAGGGCCCATGGACAAGCAAAAGGCCTCTCAGGGTTGTTTGCAGGATCTACATAAGAGGTCAGCAGGGTTTTTTCTGTAAAGGGTCAAAGGGTAAATATTTTATTTTGGGGGCCATGTGGCAAAATCAGAGATGTTCTGTAGGTACTTAACAATAGCAAGAGAAAATATTTTTCCATAAATTTTTTGACAAAATTCGAAATATTGTAACCGTAATTTTTTGTAATACTAATGAAAAAATAGAATTCTTTTGGGATGAGAAAACACTTTACTTCATTGGGAGGAGTATGGAGTAGAACAGCAAAGCTACTGTTCCCTTTTATCAAATCAATTGCAAATACCCATCTGTAAAAACCATTCTTTGCTTTCTCAAGTCATCCCAGGACAGACAGGAGGATGGATTGGGCCCATGGGCCACATTTGCCCACCCCTGGTCTAGACCAGGACTGCCCAATAAAAAGATAATGCGAGGGCGCCTGGGTGGCTCAGTCATTAAGCGTCTGCCTTCGGCTCAGGTCATGATCCCAGGGTCCTGGGATCGAGGCCCACATCAGGCTCCCTGCTCCACGGGAAGCCTGCTTCTCCCTCTCCCACTCCCCCTGCTTGTGTTCCCTCTCTCACTGTGTCTCTCTCTGTCAAATAAATAAATAAAATCTTTAAAAAAAAAAAAGATAATGCGAGTCACAAATGTAATTTAAACTTTTCTAGTAGCTATATGAAAAACACTAAAAAGAAATAAAATTAACCTTAATAATATATTTAACCTGATAAGTCTAAAATATTATTTCAATGTTTAATCAATATTTATAAAGGTGTAATAAGATGCTCACATTCTCTTTTTTTGTACTAACTCTCCGAAATTACAAAGCACCTCCACTGGGACTAGTCACATTTCAAGTGTCCGATAACCACATGTGGCTAGCGGCGCCATGTTGAACAGTATACATTTAGACCAAAAAATTACATCCCTTCTATAGTGAGTTAAAGCCTAGCTTGGCTGTTCAGGTCTTTGGTCCTCAACTCTAAAGAACTGTGCCTCGTCATCATTTCCCGGGCACGGGGCCTTCGAGACTCACAGAGATTCTCATCTTTCTCTCCACAGTACGAAAAAGCTTTCTCACCCAAGTATCTACGGAACTGGTCTCCCGCCAAGCCAACAAAAGAGGTATTGCATGTGCAGTGCTCCCAAAGCACCAGTTTCTGATTCTTTCCACCACGTTCTCTGTAACTCACTGGCACCTAATTCCTTTAGCCGCCTCTGAATTCCCATATCCTCCTCTCCCTCAGCCCTTAACTTGAACCCCTTGGATACCTTAAGTCTCTTTTCCACTCCATTTTCACAAGCAGTTCTCTCCTCACCTCTACCCAGAGAATTTCTTCCCATGAAGGCTACACTCAGATTATCGCCAATGATCGTGGTCATCTGTTGCCTTCGGTGCCCCGTTCCAAGGTGAGATACTGATCCCCACTCCTACTGAGGAAGGTAGAGAACTGGGGCACAGAAACGGAGTAACCGAGATGGGAGGTTTGCAATCTAGCACGGCCACTATCTGGAAATTAAAGTTCAATCTGATTCCCACTGCAACATGACTGCCCCCAAACTTCCAGCCAGTTTATCCAACACGATAGAGCTGTGCTTAGCACCTGGAACGCCTTAAACTGATGAATGAACGCCTTCACATGATGACACTTACGCAGTGAGTACTCTGCTAGACCTAGCCTAAGGACATGGAATTTAAGTTAAGCCATGAGAGTTAATGTTATGAAAAAATCAGGGTAACCTAAATGAGAAAGGGGGTAAAGGATGAGTGGGGAGACTGGGAGACTGTGCTTTCACTCTGATTTCATTACCATGCAACCCAAGGGTGAAGGGTGGAAGGAAGACAACAGACCTGCCAATAGGCCAGTAGTCCTGGGAGAAGCCTGTTGAAGAACCTCGTCTTCTTCCTTTTAGGCAAGTCCTTGGGGATCTTTCATGGGTACCTGGCAAATGCCTCTGAAGATACCCCCTGCTCAGGTGACCCTGACCTCCCGTACAGTTGCTGGTGCTGCCTCCCTCACCAAATGGATACAGAAAAATCCTGATTTGCTCAAGGCCTCCAATGGGCTGCGTCCTGAAATCTTAGGCAAGGTATCTATCCCTCCCACCTAACCTCAAATCCTATTATCTGCATTTCTTTTGAATCTCAAAAATGCCTGTTATACCACCACTATCCCAGCAGGGGGAACCTTTAACCAATTCTGTCTTACCCTATCTAGTCCCTGTCTTCCGACACCTAAAGAGACGTGCTAAGGACATATTACCCCCCACAGTACAAAATGATCTGATCTGACCTTTTGTCCATGGTATAGGGAGAAAGGGTGTGAGAATTCTAAGATGGATTGGGAATGATCTAGGCCTGACCAGAAATATGACTGTCTCTTCCATTCTACCCGGCAGCCTCATGATCCAGACAGTCAGAGGAAACTCGGGAAGCTTACCACAAAAACTGTACAACAAGCCTCGAGTCCAACCATAATTCCCAGCTCCCCAGCTGTAAATCTCAATTCCCCAGACCAACCCCAAAGCTCACACCCCTCTGCAGGTCACACTCCAGGTCCCCAAAGCCCAGCCAACTCTCTCAAGAGCCCACCAGGGAGCCCATGCATGCTAAAACACTGGGCAGGTCCTAATCCAGCTGCAGTCCAGAAATACAAACCTGGAATTCCAGAGGGACCAAGGGACCACACTGAGAAAACTTGTCTAGAGACTTAGTGATGTAAGCAGGACCCCCAGTGAGGGACGTAGAACAGGGGAATTATAGGGTGGGAATAAAGGCAAACTTGGAAAATAAACATCATTTGTTGAATCTATTACTGATTTGGATGTTTTTTTCCTCCTGGTATGGCTGCCTCTTATAACCCATGACTAGGAGGCAGGTTGGAGGAAATAGAGCAGGAAAAAGAACACGGCAGTGGCTTGAGGTGGAACACATTTTTACAAGGACTGAGTCAGCCATCCTCCAAAAGTGACCAAGAGGAAGCTGGTCTGAACTGTAGCAAAAGAAACCTCAGGGGCGCCTGGGTGGCTCAGTCGTTAAGCGTCTGCCTTCAGCTCAGGTCATGATCTCTGGGTCCTGGGATCGAGCCCTGCATTGGGCTCCCTGCTCAGTGGGGAGTCTGCTTCTCCCTCTCCCACTCCCCCTGCTTGTGTTCCCTCTCTCACTGTGTCTCTCTCTGTCAAATAAATAAATAAAGTCTTAAAAAAAAAAAAGAAAGAAACCTCAAAGAACCAGTCTCTCACCCCCAGCCCCTCACTTTTCATCCTGAGCATGCACAACTACTTCTAAGTCAGAAATACGATTGTTTGGTAGAATGCATATGCATATCTGGAGAAGATGGAGGAAGAAAAGGGAAGGGAAGCTAGAGTAGAAGACACTATCCTTGTCTACGACTTCACATCTGACGACAGAACACACGGGGAAGACAAACTAGAGAGAGTTATAAAAGTAAAACTCAAGCAAAAGTACATATAGAGTTTGAAAAGGGAAAACACAAAAGTGATTGGAAGTCAGAGAAGAAAAACAAAGAGAGATGGTAAGTAGAAATTTAGGGCAGAATAACAAACATGAGGACTACTGTACCCCAACCCCAATCATCCAAATGGTAGGACGCCACCAAAAAAGGATAAGAAGTTCCTTATCCACTTCCCAGCTTTCAACATCTGCTTATCATTCTCCTATTCTGCAGGCTTCCTGCCGATGGCTGTTCAGTGTAATGCCCTTGCCAAACCCTTCCCAGCTCCAATGCCAAAGTGTTCCCTCATGAACCCCTGTCCCCCACTCCAAGGACAAGTACAGAGGACACAGGGTTTAAACTGAAGGAAGGCTACAAAGGCTTCCCAGGCTAGCCCAGCAAGAAAGGAGATGTGATCATCACGTAAAGCAGAAGACCACTTGGGAACTGGGAGGAAGACTGTTGAGGCGGCAGGTCCCCACTGTCTTAGCTTCAGTGAGGTCTTCCTGTCCAACTGCCACCAATTACAGTCATTGCTCCTCCTCTCCAACCCACTGCTTTAACTGGCTGGCCAACAACTCAGACAAGATAGATCTGCTACCCTTGAGTTTCCAAAGACTATCAAAACAGCACTCCTGCCAAGGGAGTGAGAGATTCAAGAGGCCGGCCCATATGGATTTTAAAAGCAGCAAGCTTTCCCATTAAATTACAAATTTTTGCCAGGTCTTCAACGATCCCTCCTCTCTTAGGAGGAGCAGAGCTCTCCTTTCTCTCCCAGTCTATATACTTAGCTCATCATCCCTTAGCTGCCACCTCCACTGGTCCTCGGGCTCCCTTACTGGATCATCATTTGCTGAACTGTACCCTGAGGTTTATGAGCAGTTCTCAGTGGGATTCTGGAGCCTGTGATAATGCAAAGCTTCCACATGCTTAACCTCCTTTCTCTTGCTCCTTCCTTCTCCGAGGCCTCTGCACGATATTCCATCTCTGGCTACTTGCATTTGATTCCCTAAACACTGTTTCAACGGTCGGCCGCAGGACAAGCTGTTTCCCTCCCAAGAAAGGTCAGATTGGGGGATGTAAATGCCTGAGACCAGAGGGAGAGGGAGGAAATTGGCTCCTCCCCAACCGCCATTCTCTTGGTTTCTCTAGATTTCAAGGAGAGTCAAAGACAAAATGAGTATTTTAATTCAGTTTCAGAAACAGATGTCACATGAATTTGGATTAGAAAAGAGGCTTGTTTTTCCAGAAATGCAGGCGGGGGGGGGGGGGGGGAACCCTTAATAGGTTCATTGTAATCTTCTGGATCTTCCTTTTGCATTAAAAGCTATATATCTTCTCCCCAAAGCACCTGCTTTAAGAGTCAACTGACCCTCTTTATCTCCAGCTAGCTGGGACAGGCTAATTCCCCTCCACCCCCATCCCTCTTCTTTCAGTCATACTGTGTGGGTGCTGAAGACCCTGGGCTCTGACCAATGAACACAACTGTCCTTTAAGCTAGCAACCCACAGGCAATGGCACCCAAAGCCCCACAGCAGAGGCCACAGAGCCTCCACTGTTTCCACTGTCTCGGGAAGAAGGAGCCAAAAGCTGACCGTCAGCACAAATCAAGGCCCAATATGGAGAGAGAATGAGGGCTTCCAGGCCCAGAGAAGGCTGCAAGCTGGGGGCAGGAAAAGGGAAGTTTTGAGTCATTCTATCTTTAGAAACAAGGGAGGAAACCGGACCCTCTTCCACTGCTCGGGTTCTAGGAGGTACTCTACTGTTGCTAAGCTCCGAGGGGATGTGCAAGCACAAAAGGGTCTAAATAAATCGGGAGAACTTTGTCTTGGCTGGAGAAGAGAGTGACAAACAGGAAGATAGGTCAGTGATTCATTTATGGGAAGACAATGCTGGGAACTTCAGCTCTTCACATGGCTGCCAGCCCTACAGAGGACAACACAGTAAGAACCAAGACAGCCACTCCAGACTGGTCCAGCTGGGGAATCTTCAGGCCTTTCCCTAGGTCCCACATCTGCAGAAAAAAGAAAAGAAAAAAAAGAGAAGAAAGAATTTCAGCCATCAGGGCCCTGGGTACTCTCCTTTCTGAGAAAGGAGCTCCACCTCATGGAACGGGCAACTGGTCTTGGCGTGGTTCTAGGGAAAAGCACTTCTCCTGGACCCGCCTTTCTCAAACCCACAACGTGGTACCTACCACCCACTTGTCCCAGTGACAGAAAAGGCATATATACGAAGTATAGCCCCTACGTACAAAAGCTTCCAGACTAAAGAGATCAAACTTTCCCTCATGGAACAAAACCAAATCAATGTTTCCCAAAGTGTGTTCCTCTACAAACCAGTTCCTCAGAATGCTAAAAGGTGTTGCATGGGGGAGAAAAGTTCCATGGTCGAATAAATTTAGTAAACATTTAACTGCAAGACTTTTGAAACAATTTATTAACATATACAGTGAAGCTCCAACAGGGATATAAGATACATAGTTTCTTAGATACGGTCAACCACAGAACCACCACCACCTCCCCCCACCCCTGCCTCGGGAAGTAACATCCAGTCAGAGAACTAGAATTCTAAAAAACCCCCTGGGATCTAGACACTATTTCTCAATTTCGTTTGCCAGTATATTTACAGCACAAGTTCATGAAAGAATAAGCAATATTTACCATTAGTATGTGTGCTGCATTCTATGTATTATATGCTATTAAATTTCTGGGGTTTTTTTGGTTTTTTGTTTTTAAAGTAAGCTGTACACCCAATGCTGGGCTTAAACCCACAACCCCAAGATCAAAAGTCACACTCTCCACCAACTGAGCCAGCCAGGAGCCCCTAAATTTCTGGGTGTGTTGGTAATAACCCACTAAATTGGTTTTCTACCCACTACATCAAAAACCAGGGTTTTAAAAACACTGATCTAGCCTCTCCTGTACCCCAGGGATACTGCCGTATTATATATAATCTAAGTCACTAAAAGATCCCCTAGGGCAAAAGCAGAATTCTTAGGTTCTACACTTTCCATACTTGACTGCCCCCATATAACACAAACGCCCACACTCTGAATGTTAAACTAAATTAGGAGTACTTAAAAGTTAGAGAACCAGAGGGGGGGGGGGGGGGGGGGGGGGGGGGGGGTGGAGAATCGAGGCTCTACTTAGATCAGATTAGGGGTCGAGCAGGTCCCCACACAGAGCTGTTTTACTTATATAGGTACAGTGTTTTACCAAAAAAAATGGAGTCCTACTGGCGGGTGGTGACAGGGGGATACTCTCTAGAAGGCCAGAGATCTGGTCACTTCCCACTCTTTTCTATCAATTCCACTCCCCTCTCCCCATTAGATCTTCTGGAAAGGCAACTACCAAGCTCAGAGGGCAAGAGCTAGGACTCTCTGTCATGAAGAACAGATCAAATCCTGTCCCACACTCAAGAGCCAGTACTTTCTACAAGAAAAAAATAAAAGCAGATTTAAGGGGTAAGAAAAGCCTTTAGGCTCCTCACTTCTCTCAACGAAGAGCTTACCATTACAGGCAGGAACCAGGGCAGAAAAACCTTGACTGAGTTCTGAGATTTTACAAAACCTCTTCCCCTTCCCTCCCCACATACTGAGACAAAAGCAAATATGTGGTAAGTCCTGCTAGAGCCCGGATGTGAACAGAGGAGGCTGATCAGCTGATTTTCATTAGAGAGATTGGTTCTGTGGAATAAGAAGTCATTAATGGAAATGCCCTCCTTCTCTATCCCCTCCCGGAGGGAAGTGAATTCATGGTGAATCAAACTGAACACTGCCCCAGGGAACAGTTGATAGATACACTTAATAGGTCATTTAGTCTCTCACTTTTCTGATTCCATTAAACTGTCTATTGGACCAGATTGAAATTCAGAGAGTGCGTGCCTCTAGATTCTGATGTGGAAATTATAAAGGTCAGATTAAGGCAAGAATATCCATCTGACAGATGGCTCAGGTTAGGAAGGAACTGAAGACAAGAAAGAATGGAATCATAATTGTCTTCCTGGGAAAGAAAGCAATACTAGGGGTAGGGAGACCACAAAACATGAAATCCTAAAATGCTGGAGGAGGGACTGATCTCTGACCTGGGGCAGGCATGATTAAGCTTTAATTCCATTATATAAAGAGAAGGAGGTGGTGCCTGGGTGGCTCAGTGGTTAAGCATCTGCCTTCAGCTCAGGTGTTGATCCCGGGGTTCTGGGATCAAGCCCCACCCCGGGCTCCCTGCTCAGCAGGGAGCCTGCTTCTCCCTCTCCCCCGTCCCTGCTCCCGCTGTCTCTCACTCTCTCTCCTGTGCATGTGTTCTCTCTCTCTAATGAATAAACAAAATCTTTAAAAAAAAGAGCGAAAGAGAGAAGGAGGGGCTCCTGGGTGGCTCAATCAAGTAAGTGTCTGACTCTTGGTTTTGGCTTAGGTCAGATCTCAGGGTCCTGGGATCGAGCCCTATGTTGGGCTCTGCACTCAGTAGAGCCTGCCTGTCCCTCTCCCTCTGCTCTTCCCTGGCTCGTGAGTGCGCCCTGAGTACAGATGCATGCACTCTCTCTCAAATAAATAAACTAAAAATAGTAACAGAAGTTAAAAAAAAGAGAGCGAGAGAAGGAGAAAAGTCATGTAGGAGGAAGCATGGACAGTTTTCAGGCCATCAAAAGATTCCTAACCCCAATATTAAAATCTGGGATCCTAGGTATCCAGTTACTGTTAAAGTTGGCCTCATTTTCTCCAAGAGCTCAACAAAAACCAAAAACAGTTAACGCAATCCAATGTCAAGATAACTAAAGTTAACGTATTCAACTCCAACTGAACTTGTCACCCTGGGTTGATAGGAATGTTCGACTGAAAGCAGCAACCATCTAGCTCAGAATTGAAACCCCAAGGTCTAGAACAGGGCCTGACACATCAGAGGGATGACCTGGCTTCAGGGGTCTCTTTTAGCAACACGCCCCTTAAAAATAGAACAGTTCACACCGAGACACTCCAAGTATCTGCCAGGCCTACACCCAGAGCTCAGTGGGATCCCCAGCAGGGCTGCCAGGAGTGTGCACGGATCTAGTTTAGCTCTCCCCAGGAGCCCCTGAGCAAAGGTCCAGACAACTCACTTTAGGGGTAGCACTAAACCCCGGCAATGAAGGAGAGAATCCCACATTTCCCTACACGCCCTGCACCCAGAAAACGTATAAACCAACAATTAACTTACCAAGTGTCGGATCCCATTCCAGGTGTGATACATGAGAGGGAAGACAAGTGCAAACTTGGCTGTGTAGATCAGTGATGGCCCCAGACACAGGGACTTCACAAGTTCCAAGTGAGACTCAAAGTTCCCAGGGATCAACAGGGCCGACAAGCCAAAGAGAGAGACCCCTGAGGAGAAAACCAAGTAAGCCCATTATAGCTGTCCACCTGCTACCACTAGTAAAACACATAAAACTGGGTTCTCTGACAGGCCCTGGCACCTCATACAATTCTGACCCATTGTGAAATGGGGAAGATTTAGACTAGTGTTCATGTCTGTAGTGGGAGGTAGGCTACTTGGGACCTGATCCTAATCTCTTAAATTTGCCATACAGGTTACCAGATTATTCCTCCTTCGAACATTCCTCTCGACAAAAACTTCACCTGCCACTTTAGAAGTCACCTTCTGACTGTACCTACATTATTATCTCCGTAAGAAAAAGTAAAAACAGTATATTCAGTCCAAGGTAAAGAATCATTCAAATCTCTACCACACACACACACAAAATGTAACGCAAAATGGATCGGAGACCTGAATGTAAGAGCTAAAACATTAAAACTCTGAGAAGAAACCACAGGAGTCAATCTTCACGACCCTATATTAGGCGCTGGTTTCTTAGATACGGTGCCAAAACCATCGTAACAAAAAAATAAATTGGATTTTATCAAAATTAAAAATTTTTGTGCTGCAAACAATGTCATTAAGAAAGTAAAAAGATGAACGAAAGGCACGGCACAGGGAACACAGTCAATGGTAGTGCGCTAGGGTGTGTGCGGACAGATGGTGCTTGCAACTGTGCTGAGCACAGCCAGGTGTACTGAGCAGCTGACCCAGCACGCTGTACACCTGAAACCAACGTAACACGGTAGGCCGCTATACTCACATTGGAAAAAAAAAGTAAAAAGACAACACAGAGTGAGAGAAAATATTTGCAGATCATATGTCTGTAAGGGACACGTATCCAGAATATACTAAAGACTCTTACAACTCAATAATAAAAACACAACCCAATTTAAAAATGGACAAAGGATCTAAATAGGTATCTCTCCAAACATAGATAATTAAATGGCCAATAAGTCTACGAAAAGATGCTCAACACCATTAGCCGTTAGGGAAATGCAAATCAAAACTTCAGTGAGAGAGAGCCCGGGTGGCTCAGTCAGTTGAGCATCTGCCTTCGGCTCAGGTCATTTTCCCAGGGTCCTGGGATCAAGTCCTGCAACAGGCTCTCTGCTCAGCGGGGAGTTGCTTCTCCTTCTCACTTTCCTTCTGTGCTCTCCCGATCTCTCTAATAAATAAAATCTTAAAAAAAAAAAAACACCATGATGAGAAGCTACTTCACACCTACTAGGATGTTATAATATGTAAATATAAAATTATGTGCATTTATATAAAATATACACATTTATATAAATATCAATGTGTTTAATTTTTTTTCCTGGACAGAGAGAGACTGCGAGAAAGTGAGCAGGGGGGAGGGGCAGAGGGAGAAGGAAAGAGAGAATCTTAAGCCTAGCATGGAGCCCAATGCAGGACTCCTGAGATCATGACCTGAGCTAAAATGAAGTCAGACACTTAACCAACTGAGCTACCCAGATGCCCCTCAAATATGTGTAATTTATATTTAAGAACATAAATATAAAAAAACAGATAACAACAAGTGTTGGCAAGGATGTAGAGAAATTAGGATCTCACACATTGCTGGTGGGAATGTGAAATGGTACAGCCACTCTGGAAAACAATTTGGCAGTTTCTCAAAACGTTGACAGAATTAGGGACGCCTGGGTGGCTCAGTGGGTTAAGCGTCTGCCTTCAGCTTGGGTCATGATCCTGGAGTCCCGGGACTGAGCCCCACATCAGGCTCCCCACTCAGCAGGGAGCTTGCTTTTCCCTCTGACCCTCCCCCCCTGTCGTGCACTCTTTCTCTCTCTCAAGTAAATAAATATTTAAAACAAAAAAGAAGCTTATGGTTTAGTAGGGGAGACACTTAAGTAAATCAATCTATAGTCCAAGGTAAGGTGCTGGAGGGCACTAGCACTTAACAAAGGCGTATGTGTGCATGGGGAGCTCGGGAGCACACAGAACAATCAAAATCCATCTGGTAGGAGGGGGGAGAGTATCCTGAAAAGCTTTTTCTCAGAGGTGTACTTAAGCTAAGTTTTGAGAAAAGAGCTGAGGGGGCAGAGAAGTGGGGAGTGGCAGGATACATCAAAGAGGGCCTGATATGCTAAACTACAGATTTTAAACTCGATCCTGCCAGTCAAGGATGACAGATTTCATCCCGGTGCCAATCAAACACAGTTCATCTCAGTGCCAACCTATATCAATTAATAATGGCTATCTAAAGTGTTTTTGTAAGACATATAGATGGCCAACACACACATGAAGAGATGCACAGTATCATTAATCATCAGGGAAATGCAAATCAAAACCACTATGAGATATCACCTCATACCAGTCAGAATGGCTAGTATCCAAAAGAGAAGAAATACCAAGTGTTGGCAAGGACATGGAGAAAAGGGAACCCTTGCACACCGGTGATGGGAATGTAAATTGGTGCAAACACTGTGGGAAACAATATGGAGGTTCCTCAAAAAATTAAAAACAGAAATACCATATGATCCAGTAATTCCACTACTGGATATTTACCCAAAGAAAACAAAAACACTAATTCAGGACGCCTGGCTGGCTCAGTCGGAGGAGCATGACTCTTTATCTCAGGGTCGTGAGTTCAAGCCCCATGTTGCGTGTAGAGATTACTAAAAATAAATAACAACAATAACAGAAACACTAATCCCCTACGTGTATGGCAACATTATTTACAATGGAAGATATGGAAGCAGCCCAAGCGTCCATCAGTAGATGAATGGACAAAGATGTGGTATATGTACACAGCAGAAGATGACTCGGGCATAAAAAAGAATGAGATCTGGCCATCTGCAACAACACGGATGGGCCGAGAGAGAAATAAGTTAGCTAGAAAAAGACGAATGCCAGGTGCCTGGGTGGCTCAGTCGGTTAAGCGTCTGCCTTCGGCTCAGGTCATGATCCCAGGGTCCTGGGATCGAGCCCCGCATCGGGCTCCCCGCTCAGCAGGGAATCTGCTTCTCCCTCTGCCCTGCCCCCCCCCACATGTGCTCGTGTTCTCTCTCAAAAATAAAACCTCAAAAAGAAAAAGACAAACACCGTATGATTTCACTTATATGTGGAATCTAAAAAACAAAACAAACAAATATACTCTTAAATACAGAGAACAAACTCATGGTTGCCGGGGGGAGGGGGGTGGGGGAACAGGTGAAATACATGAAGGGGATTAAGAGGCACAAACTTCCAGTTATGAAATAAATCACAGAGATGAAAAGTACAGCATAGGGAATATAGTTGGTAATATTGTAAAGATACTATACGGTGACAGGTGGTGACTTCACTTATCCTGAGCCCTGAGTAATGTATACAGTTGTCAAATCAATATACTGTATACCTGAAATTAAAAGAAAAAAAAAAAGGTGTTATAGTGGGAAGGATTCTTAGGCTGTATCATATACAGAAACAATGACCTGCCCTGGCCTCAGAAGGAGGGGAAGGTTACTTGGGTCAAATACTGCCATTCCTAATGGGACTAATAAATCATTAAGAGTTTTAAACTGGACAGTGATATGGTCAGAAACACTCTTTGAAAACATCAACTTGGGAGCAACAGGGGGACAGATGAGAGGAGTCAGTGGAGGCAGGAAGTGTGAAAAGGATGCTGTGGTAATTCTAAGTCTCCAGTGGACGAAGGTGAGGGCTTGACTGAAGACAGTAACAGGGAGAATAAAGAATGGAAAATTTGGTAAAATTTGGGGATTTGGGGTAAATGAGGTAAGTCAAGGATGGTGGTTTGCAAGGGCTACTGACTAGATAATGCCCTTCACCCACACAGGGAACGAAGGAAATGCAGGCTGTTTTTAGTTTCAGTTTTGATTTGTCTGAGAATGCATGTTGATCAATCGAGAGTACCGCTAAGTTGGAAGTACCTACGGAACAGCACGTGAGGATACGCAATAAGCAGCTGGCTAAAGGCCTAAAGCTAACTGGGCTCTGGCTTAAAGACACAGATTTGAGGGCCACCTGCATGTAAGCGATCAGTGAAGTCTGAAGTGTGGATGGGGCAACTGGGGAGGTGAAGTCCTCGAAGGCAAGGGCCATGGCTCCTCATTTCTGGAAGCACCACAGTTCACACAGAGAGCAACACAAAACAGGTTCTCAACGCTACTGGGTCAAGAAGTACAGCTGGTAACGTGGGACCTGTGACTGGAGACTGAAGTGGGGGGCCATCTTGTGGGGCTGTGCCTTTAACCTGTGGGGTCTGCACTAACTCTGAGTAGTGAGTGTCAGCGCTGGAAACCGAATTGGAGACACCCAGTTGGTGCCTGGAGAATTGGAAAATTTGTTGTTAATGGGAAAAACATGCATTTGGTGTCAGAAGTGTTGAGTATAAACAGTTCAGAAAAGGGCCTTTTTTGAAAGAACAGGGCAGCCAATACGGTCTCTCTTCTAATTACATCTGGATTGGAATTTGTGTAATGATCTCCTTGTGTAATGATCTCCTTGACCTCCCAGAGACATCACTTACTTTTTCAGATTATAAAAACACTGCAGGGCGCCTGGGTGGCTCAGTTGGTTGAGCGACTGCCTTCGGCTCAGGTCATGATCCTGGAGTCCCGGGATCGAGTCCCACATCGGGCTCCCTGCTCAGCAGGGAGTCTGCTTCTCCCTCTGACCCTCCCCCCTCTCATGTGCTCTCTCTCTCTCTCTCTCTCAAATAAATAAATAAAATCTTAAAAAAAAAAAACACTGCAAAGAACTACAACATTATAGAAATGTATGGTTTAGAAAAGTTCTCCATAATCCCACACCGCTCAGAGATAAACCATTTTGTGTACATCCAGAGACACTGTGTCATTTTATGTTTTTAAGTACCAAACCCATCAGAAAAATACTACCTATTTCAAATATGTTTATTGCTACAGCCACCATTTACTTAAAACTTACATAATTATTTAATCTTCCTAACAATCTGAAAAATCAGTAGCACCTTCATTTCACTAACAGCTGAAGAAATGAGGTTCAGAAACATTAAGCGTATTCAAGTTTACTGAGCATTAAGTGAATGGGCTGGGATTCGAACACAAAACTCAAGATTCTTTCCACTAACACCACACTTTTTTCTTAAGCACCTATAAACTCCTGACTCATAATTGTTCTTTTAGACTTGCTGGTGTTTCCATCGTTTAAAAAAAATACCGATCTTGAAAAAACTGGTGTAGCAGAATGGTGTCAAGAACATCTGATTTATTTTGAGACATTCGTTTGCTTTTGAATTGATTTAACTAACAGACAAAATTCCATAACATTCATAGAAGCAAAGGCTGAAGACACTGCTGTTCACACCCCGGGATTTCCATTAGTTTTGACTCTGGAAGGTTATCTGAGAGTAGGTGGTGTTATTCTAAGATGAGGCAGTCCTATCAGTCTGGTCTTCTAAGAGGTGAGTGCTGCTATGAGCGGCCCTCCCTGGGACTCAGTGGTCCAACTGCTGTCATGTTGGGTGCATAGATGGGGGCTGAGTCTTTCCGGATATCTAAGGCACATGTGTGGCTGTTGAAGTTTTGGAGCTGCAGGTTTGCACTGAAATTCAAGGAACAGTGGAGGGGCCCCCTAACCTCCTATCTGTCCAGACTGTCAAAGATCCTTGAATCCTCTTGGGTCATATGTTCTTCCTAAATCTTCTCAAACTAGCTCAGTTCATGGTACCTCAGTGTTTTCAGTAATTTTTTTTTCAGGGTGCCCCCAAGCCAAAAGAAATACCTAACGGTTGTTTCGTAAGTAATTCAATTCAAGCAACTCAAGTATTTATGCCCTAACAATTTAGTAGCCATTTGGAAGAAAAAAATCATCCCCATAATAGAGAGAAAAATTTTAAAAATTTCACTCTTAAATAACCACAATTATTTACTAATGAGATGTATACACTGTTGGATAGAGAACATATCCAACCCTGAGTATCAGACTGAACATCAGCATCATTCCCTGCTCCAGACTGACTTTCATACAGGCCAGGCTGAAGAATCGGCCCGTCAGTGAGAGCCTGTGGGGACGCACAGGCAAACCTGTTGCTCAGGCAGTCAGCATCTTTTCTGGAAAAGCTTGAAGGCCTTCCATACAGACTTATAAGGTAACTAGTGGAACTCCGAAGTGGCTGTTTTTTTCTTCTGGACTTTTCATGAGATGGCCCATTAGTCACTGATTCTCAACTGTGATGTGTTATGTATACATTAGGAATCCTGGTCACTGAGGTGGTGTAGAGAAAGTGGTGAGAACACCACCTCTGGCGAAAGGCAACGTGAGTTCAGTTCCCCCTCTGTCACTAACCAGCTACTATTTCCTCACTTCCTCTTCTGCTTATATTAATAATGCCTTGTTCGGACTGTGAGAATTAAGTCCTGGATATGAAGTTCCTGATTCAGGCCTGGTAGTGATTACGATTTACATTAATGCTTGGAATATTCACTTCTATACCATTCAGTAAATGTCTGATCATTCGTAGTTGAAAATCTCGCTCTCAGCCTCTCCTGCTCCACGAGTACGACACCTCTGTCCTCGAATTACCAAGATGACACGGCCTGGCAAGGCTGATGGTCGCCAGAAGAGAAAATACGTCTCCAGAACCGTTCTACTTCTTCTCAGAGCAGGAACCTCCTGCCCCCCACCCCCACCCCCAGAGGCTGCAGGGAAGCCACAGGCATGACTTAACACGATGGGATTACTGTGAGGACACTTCAGCTGAAAGAGCAATCAGGTGCCGTCACCCCAAGTTTTAATCATCACTTGGACAGCTCCACCAAGGCTCTTTCACATGTTTTCATTTTCACTTGCAGTGACATCTGCAGGGGCTTGCTGGGAAGAAGTGTCTGAGAGAGCTTATGGCGGCTCCTGGAAGTGGCCGCAGGGCTTCCCGACAACTCGCCCAGTGCTGTGTATACTGCACTTCACTGCCATGGAGGAGGCTGGAGCTCGTCCTGGCAGCCAAGCGAAAGCACCATTTAATTTGTCTTGGCAATTAGACGGGACAGGGTCGTTGGCTTTGTTTTCCCAGTTTACGTTGTTTAGCTGTTAGAGGGGTCCCTCCTCAGGCGCTGAAGTTGTAGGAGAGGCTACTGCGTGCTTCCCAGTATCCTAGACATCAGAGGAGAATTTAGGAAATCGCATATTTGGTTTCCTCTCATATATTTTTCACTTGTAATGAGGAAAGCTTTGGCCAGTCACTTCTGATTGGATAAACTGATTGCTATTCCTTGTTCAAAGATGTGATACGATAAGAAATATATATATTTGGTCTTTTCCCCCAGTTCCTGGCACACAGATCCTGAAACCTTTGGAACCTCTAGAGTGATGAAGAATGCCTTTAGTATGCTATTGGGATGACTGGTGGATGGGGGCCTCTGCATGGCTTCAGGATGGGGGCCTGTCGCCAGAAAGACCAAGGCATGATTGAGGGTTGAAACTTTCATCCCCATCCCCTCCTCCCCAACCCCACCGCCCAGATATCTGCAAAGGAGTGGCTGGTGATTGAGCTAATGGTCAATGATTTAAGCAATCTTGCCTAGGTGATGAAACCTCCATAAAAACCCCTGAACTATAGGGTCTGGACAGCTTTCAAGTTGTGGAACACATCAAGGTGCTGACAGGGTGGTGTTAAAAGAAATCACAGGCCTAAAATGGTGACACTTAGGCCAAATCAGCAAACCTAACTTAATGCCTAACCTAACTGCAGTTTCAACTCCCCAGGAGTGTAACCTTTAACCAGTCAACATGGAACTTCCTGTTCAATGCTACGACATTTACTGATAGATACCTTCCACTCCCCTTAGGAGGACAACCCTGCCTAAACAATGCATTCCTTGCTAATAAATTCCTTTCTTTCCTTCTTTCCTTCCTTCCTTCTTTCTTTAAAGATTTTAACTAATCGCTACACCCAACGTGGGCCTCCAACTTACAACCTCAAGATCAAGAGCCACATGACTGAGCCAGCCAGGTGCCCCTATTTGTTGTTGTTGTTGTTATTGTTGTGAAGCCTTCTCTCTACCTTTAAAAACTTCTTTTGTTTAGCTCAGCAGAGGATCTCTCTCCTCACTAGATGGGATACTGCCAATTCATGACTCAATGAATAAAACCAATTAGATCTTCATATTTACACAGCTGCATTCTGGTATTATTTAACACCAGAAAGGGCATGGAAGCTCCATGCATACTCCCCCACTCCTCCCCTATACCTTGCCCTGCATTTCTCTTCCATTTGGCTGTTCTGAGTTGCATCCTTCATTTAAAAAAATCAGTAAATATAAGTAAAGTGTTTTCATGAGCTCTGGTGAGCTATTCTAGCAAATTATTGAACCTGAGGAAGGGGTCATAAAAACTCTGATTTATAGCTGGTACTTCAGATCTAGTATTTAATTCTCACAATCCTAACTAGGCATTATCATAAGCACAAAAGGAAGTGAGGATACAGTAGCTGATTAGTGACAGAGTGGGAACTGAACTCAGATCTGCCTTACTCCAAAGTCTGCTTTGTTACTTTCTCTCCACTGCCTCAGTGACCAGGATTTCTAACACATTTAAGAATCAGTGACTAATGTCTCATCTCATGACAAGCCCAGAAGAAAAAAGCAGTCACTCTAGAGTTCCATTAGTTCCTTTATAAATCTATAAGGCCTGTGGCTTTTCTAGAAAAGAAGCTGACTGCCTGAGCAGAAGGTTTGCCTATGCATTCAGGCCATCTCTCACTGAAGGGCTGAGTCTCTAATCTGACCTGTTTTTAATGACTATCCAAAACATTCAGGACCATTCTTATACCCGAGGTCACTGTACACTTCATTTATAGCTACATTCCTCTAAAATACCTGCTATTTAGCATCCATCTGTGCTTTTTCTAAACTCCTTGTTTTTACTGTTGTATGTCGGGGCATCTTGGTCACTGCCCCTCCTTCCCCGGCCCCAGCCTCACTCACACTGCAGCTTAGTCCCCTGCCTTTCTGAAGGTAATTACTTGGTTTCATTTAGACTGTTATACCATTAGTCACAGTGGAAAATCATGAGTATTTTAATCCCTCAGCCCCTAAGCAATGGAAGAGTGTTACTGGCCATCTCTTTCCATGTTTTAAAGGACTGTTCATAAAGTTCTTTTTCTTTTTTTAGAGGAGGGGACAGAGGTAGAGAGAAAATCTTAAGCAGGCTCCACACCCAGCACAGAGCCTGATGCAGGGCTCAATCTCACAACCCTGAGATGGTGACTTAAGACAAAATCAAGAGTCAGATGCTGAACCAACTGAGCCACCCAGGCACCTCTATAAAGTTCTTTTTGATTAAATTCTATTTTAAAGTCAAACTAGTGTCATCAAACTTTTTGGTTCAACATGTTTTTCAGAATTTATATATTGGCTGCAAAATCTCTACAGTCTGGATAAATACCTTGTCACGGATTTGTCCTGGCAGCCTATCCTATTACTGGAACAAATAAGAACAGGAACTTTTTTTTTTTTAATGTAATCTCTATGCCCAATGTGGGGCTTGAACCCATGACCACGACCCCAAGATCAAGAGTCGTGTGCTCTACCAACTTAGGCACCCAGGCACCCTGGGAACAGGAGCCTTTTATGACGTCCAACGGTCTACAGGATCAAGTTCCAACTTCTCTGCGGGGCAGTCAAAGTCCTTTACTGTTTGGCGCACTTTTCAGCCTTACCTTCTGCCATTTTCCCCATAAATACTACTCTCAAACAATCAGACCCAGTCATCACTATCCAGTGACTCTGGACGCTTCCCAGCCCCTAGGCCTTTGCACAAGGTAGCTTCTCTGTTGAATGCGTCCTCTGCCTCCTCTTGATGAATTCTCCTACTCAGCCTTCTTTCAAGCTCTCCAATTCCTTCAGAGATGGTCTCTCCTCAGGGACCCCTTACCTCTAGTGAAAAGTCATCACAGGGCTGCCTGTGTGGTGCAGTTGGGCATCCAACTCTTGATTTCGGCTCAGCTTGTGATCTCAGGGTCATGGGATCAAGCCCCACGCCGAGCCCCACGCTCAGTGCAAAGTCTGTTTACGATTCTCTATCCCTCTGCCCTTCCCCACTGCACACACACTCTCTCTCTCTCCCTCTCTAAAATAAATAAATAAATCTTTTTAAAAAGTTATCATAGTGCATTATAAATATTTATTTGTCTTACTCCTTAGACTCCTCTGCCCTCGAGGGTAGAGGCTATTACTATCGCTATCTAATTTCTAACGCATAAGAAGAAACTAATTAGAAGGCAGGAAGAATGAACAGTTCTGAAATGACCACCATGAGCAAAATGAATTAGATGGGCATATTCATTTAGTAAACAGAGATCCAAGTACCTACTGAGTGCTCGCTAGAGAGTACGAACAGTAAAGAAGATAGATGCAGTCCCCACTCTCTGAAGAGTTTGCAGTCTCATAAGAGAGACAGATTTATAAACAAACAAAATAATTATAAATATATAATAAAAGCTCTGAAATAAACAACCAGTACAATAAGAACTGATGAATGTACAATGAAAGAACAGTGCTGTGACACAGAAAATTAACAAAAGAACTAGAACCAGAAACTCCTTCTTCAGAGATGGTGATAAGCAAAGTACTGTTTAAGCTGGCAATTCTGTTCCGATCTAAAGGATAAAAAGGAAGTAACCATGCACGGTGCAGCAAAGGGTAGGAACAGACATTTCAGATTAAGGGACTAAAACATGCAATGGCTCTGGGGTGAGAAAGAGTTTTGCTCATTCAAAGGAATTCAAAGACCAGGGTGGCAGAGCACAGGAAGCAAGGGGAGGCAAGGCAGAGGTGAGCTCAACAAGGCCAGATCAGAGGCAGCACACTTTCTGCCACGATGGAGATTTGAATTGTAATCTAAGTGCAAAGGCAAATACAGTAATAGGATGATTCTAAGTGTGACATGATTCAATTTATTTTCATAAGGATTTTGTTTTTCCTGCTGTTATGTGAAAAAGAGACTGGAGGAGAGCCACAAGAATGCAAAGATCACAGTTGCTGGGATTGACTTCATTTCAGGCCTTCTCACCATTTGGTCCAGTGCACATCACCTTCTAAGAGACTGCTGCCATTCAGTTTATTGTGCTTCTCATCCCTGTTTTCATAAGTCAACATCCAACATATACTTTCTTGAAATTCCATCAATTCTGGTATAGGCATTATTAATATGCTCATTTTATAAGGAATAAACCGAGGTTCAGAGTGTTGACTAAGTTGCCTATGTCGGCCATCTAGCAAAAACCGGTTCCCTTCCAGTTCTGAATGGACCTTCAGCATTCGAGGGAAACATGAGAACTACTACCATAGGTAAACTACAGCCACTCCGTTCCATCACAGGATTAGGGAAAAACTGAATAAACACTGATGAATACAAGGTCATTCAAGGGGATTCAGATAGAAAAAATAAATGATTATTAAGTACACTTGTGAAAAAAAATATCAACTTCAGCTATGTATGGCAAACTAATACTTTTTTGTCATTATAGTCTACAAAAGAGTCAATATCCCCTTTCTCATTCAGTGGTAATAAATACACGGACATAAAAAAGCAATCTAGGGGCGCCTGGGTGGCTCAGTCCATTAAGCATCTGCCTTCGGCTGAGGTCACAATCCCGGAGTCCCGGGATCGAGCCCCATGTCGGGCTCCCTGCTCCGTGGGGAGTCTGCTTCTCCCTCTCCCTCTCCCCCTCCCCCTGCTCCATTCTCTCTCCCTCAAATAAATAAAATCTTAAAAAAAAAGGGGGGAGGGAATCTAAAGCCTAATAAACTACTCTTGTTATCTCAATGATTTTTAGGATTAAATCTGCTCATCAATACCACCAAACTAAGCATAAAGTATCAATCTAACAACTGTAAGATTCTAAGTAAGCAGAAATAAAGTAACTATGAATTTACAGCTAGAAGAGCCTAATCCTGAAATGTATCGTATTATTTCAGTCCAAGTGGGTTAAAAACCAGAAACTAGACACAGACTCCCAGGCAACAGCAATCATCCTTATACCTGGATTCCATCATCCCTTTACCAACCAAAGGAATGATAATACAGGAATGATAACATCAGGTCTTGGATAGGAGTTCCTATCCCTATTTGATTATCAACAAAACAAATCTGATTTTGAATGGCAAAGACGTGATGTTAGATAATTTCTGCCAGTGTCTCAGCAACAGCTCCCTAAATACAGGGTCCCTCCACTTGAGCCACCAGTCCTGCTGATGACCGCTTCAGTAAAAACAGAGTCTACAGGAGCCCAGGGGGGCCCTGAAAAATATTAGAGAAAACAGATATATGTCCATGTTTCCAGGACAAGCCAGGGAAAAATTTTTAAATATAGCTGATCCTCTTGTAAAGCATCTCTCTATTGTGGAAAGATGCATCAGATCCCAAAACCTAATTATAATCTGCACACTTCTTACCTGTAATAAACTTTACTACCTGAAATGGACGCACTATCTAGGACCAGCATACAATTCATACTATATAAGTAAATAAATAGACATTCTGGGCTGTAAATGAAGATTTTGTGAGATTGGAGACTGAATCTTTGTGGGCCTGATCAATTCTAGGTGATAAAGAATGGGTGCTAAAACGGAGTTTCTGGAAGAATAAGGTTGATGACTAATCTTGGACTGTGTTTGGTCAACGTTTAGTCAGCTAGCCCATCTTCATGACATTTCTATCTCTGCTCTCTGTAATTTCAATAAATATAACATCAGGATGTGCTGGGGATGATGTAAAAACTCGCTAAGTAGGGGCACCTGGCTGGCTCAGTCGGAAGAGCATGCGACTCTTAATCTCAGGGTTGTGAGTTCAAGACCCACATGGGGTGTAGAGATTGCTTAAATTAAAAAAAACTTAAAAAAAAACTGTCTAAGAAAAGAACATGCGCACACTGGGAACTCAGAATGAATTGTTAAAGGAATGAATGAACAATAAGCTTAAAAGGACTCACCATTTTCTTTACATCAAGTTGCTGATTTGTAGAGGAGGCGGTGCTAAGAGCCACAGAAACAGCAAAGTTCTTCAAAGGGGGTGTGTGTGCGCGCACGCGCACACATACGTGCACATAAATACACATGTACGTACCTGCACTCAAGGCCACACCAGTACCACGGTGGCAAATGGACATCGCCATGGGAAGAGACCAACTGCAAAGAAATACACGAAGGCAATTAAAAAAAGGAAAATATGACACCACAAGAGAGACTCCATTTTGGTTTATACGCTTTGGAAATAGGCACTATTTACACATAAAAACAAAACAGCTTTTGCATTCTTGTGTTTCCACTTTCTAGTTTGAATATACGAAAACTGATTTCAGGAGAAGCATCCCTCCTTTTACCAGAAGGAATCAATCACAACTTAAACTCCTCCTTTCATAAGAAGAAACAACGTGAGTGGGTCAAAGACACCAATTAAAGTTGCATCTATATAGAAAATAATCACTAGAATACAACCACCTGGGTCCTTCCTTGTGCCAGTCACAAGACTGAAGTAAAAGGAAAACGAAGTGAGTTTTGTTGATCTAGTTTCATAGAATATACAGTCACCCTTGAACTCTTTATTTCTTATTATGTGCCCATAAATATTCACATTGAGCATACCATTTATTCCCTAATAAACTACCTATCCCAAATTTTTAAATCCAATTTTCCCGGATTTAGTAAATGTTTAATCCATGGTCGTTTCAAAATACTTTGTCATCAAACCCCTTTCCAAATCATGTTCTGAATCATTAATTTGCCAGAGCATTTCTGTAGAAGGACAACTAACACTGCTATATTCTGGACCTAGTTCTTTTTTTTTTTTTTTTTTTTTAAGATTTTTATTTATTTATTTCACAGAGACAGCGAGAGAGGGAACACAAGCAGGGGGAGTGGGAGAGGGAGAAGCAGGCTTCCCGCCGAGCAGGGAGCCCGATGCGGGGCTCGATCCCAGGACCCTGGGATCAAAACCTGAGCCGAAGGCAGACGCTTAACAACTGAGCCACCCAGGCGCCCCTGGGCCTAGTTCTCGTGCTCGAGAGGATTGGTTAGTGAAATGGAAAGAACAGGAGTCTATGGATAAAGTTAACATTCATCTTGGAAAGTTTGCTTAGATAGGAAAAGCTGAGCATAATCAGACCATATTTTCAACACTCTACAGGGAAGCTACTCAAGTAGGCTGAAAAAAAAATCTCAAAAAGAAATTCTAACTATGTAATGAAAATGGTCACAGTAAGAAAGGAGTTATACCCAAAGAAACCCAAAAAACTGGCTAGACCCCACTCTGCTTAACTCAGACTTAACAGGATAAATATAAAAGGCAGAAGAAGAGCCCCATAACAAAGAACAAGCAGAGAACAATGACATAATTTGGTTAGATAAAGATAAATGAAGAGACTAAAACCCAGAATAAGCTGAGGCTTGCAAAAAATGTCAAGGACAACAAAAAGGGGCTTTTAAAATTGTATTCAGGGAAAGAAAGCCTCCTAACCAGGATGGACAATTTTATGTTAATAGATGACAGAGTACAAAGCAGATTGCTCAACTATTTTATTTATCAAAGAGAATGATTATCAGACTGAAAAAGAACAAATATTGATTTGAGAGAACTGAAAAAACAGAGGTGGGGCAATTGTAAGACACTGCTTAGCATTCCAAATGGACTTAGGGCTCATGGCCAGCGAACGAAATCCCATGACTAGAAGAGCTACCAGATGAAGCGCGTACACAGCTCTGGATATTTAGAAATACTGAAGTGAAAATGGGGGTGAGACGAGAAACTGCTGGAGTCAAACGTGACCCTAATTTTCAAATATGGTTACAACCACAGCCTGGGTCAGCTGAGTGCTGAGGGGATAAGGAGATTTTATTTCCTAAACAACCACAGTACTATTTCCAGTCCCACAAGACCTTCCAGAGTCTTGTCACTCCTTATCAGGCACTTAAGTATTGAGCCCCTTGAACCTGGGCAGAACTTCATGATTGATGGCCTCAAGAAAGAGAATGTAGCAGAACTGATATGGCATGACTTCCAAATCACACTCTCTCAGGCTGTGAGGAAGCCCAAATAACCCCAGGCAGAGAGCTCAGGTTGTAAGGCTCAGGCAGGGAGAAAAGGACGGTGCCCCTTACCAACCATAATCAACCCAAGTCATGTGAGGAAATGGATCTTCAGATTAATTCAGCCCCAGCCTTTGCGTTTTCTAGCTGAGGCCTAGACATCACAGAGCAAAGGCAAATCATTCCCACTATCTCCTTCCTTCCTTTATTTTATTCCCACTATTTCCTGTTCGAACATTAGGTAAGAGTCTAGTATAGAAAATCAAGACTGTTTTAATTCACTTGCAGAAAAGGTAATCACTAAGAGCCACTAAAATTTTCCCTCAGGAAAAATTTTTTTCAGGACATAATGAGATCCCTTTGAACACAGATTAGATCTTATTCATCTCTGTATTTCCAACTCCTAAAAGAGTATCAAGCACACTATAAGCAATCAACAAATACACTGATTTGAGATGTATTAATTTTATTTCCTTTTTGATTGTTACTGGAATGTTAATCAAGGAAAGCTAGAGACATAGGATATATGAATTTCAATAAGTTATTTAACCACCATGTTGCAAGTAATACTATCGACAAAGTAAAGAGCATTTCTCCAAGGAAGATATACAAATGGCCAGTTAGTATATGAAAAGATGCTCAACATCACTAATCACTAGGGAGAGGCAAATCAAAATTAGAACACGATTAGAACCTCTTCACACCTAACCTTAGGATGGCTGTTACTAAAAACAAACAAAAACAACAAATGATGGGGCGCCTGGGTAGGTCAGTTGGTTAAGTGACTGCCTTCAGCTCAGGTCATGATCCCAGGGTCCTGGGATTGAGCCCCGCATTGGGCTCCCTGCCTGCCACTCCCCGCTGCTTGTGTTCTCTCTCGCTCTGTCAAATAAATAAATAAAACCTAAAAAAACCAAAAAAACAAAAAAACAAAAGCCCAACAAGTGACAAGTGTTGATGAGGAGGTAGAGAAATTGGAACACTTGTACACTGTTGGTGGGAACATAAAACAGTGCAGCTCCTGTGGAAAACAGTATGGCGGGTTCCTCAAAAAATTAAATACAGAATTACATACGATCCAGAAGTTCGGTTCCACTTCTGGATATATACCCAAAAGAACCGAAAGGAGGTACCTGTACACCGATGCTCACCGCAGCATTATTCACAAGAGCCGAAAGAGGGAAGCAACACAAACGTCCATGGGTGGATGAATAGATAAGCAAAATGTAACGTACACATACAACAGAGGATTTATTCAGCCTTAGAAAGGAAAGAAATTCTGACAGTCTACAATATGAATGAACCTTGGGGCGCCTGGGTGGCTCAGTCGGTTAAGCGACTGCCTTCGGCTCAGGTCACGATCCCGGGGTCCTGGGATCGAGCCCCGCATCAGGCTCCCTGCTCAGCGGGAAGCCTGCTTCTCCCTCTCCCTCTGCCTGCCTCTCCGCCTACTTGTTCTCTCTCTCTCTCTCTCTGTCAAATAAATAAATAAAATCTTAAAAAAAAAAATATGGATGAACCTTGAAGACATTGTACCAAGTGAAATAAGCCAGGCACAAAAGGACAAGCATTGTATGATTCCATTTCATGAGATACCCAGAGTAGTCAAATTTATAGAGAGAGAAAATTGAATGGTTAGGGGCTGGTGCTGGGGGCAGAGGAGAATGGGAATTATTGTTTAATGAAGGATTCTGGAGATGGGTAGTGGTGAGATGGTTTGTACAAGGTGAATATGTTTTGTTTTTTTTTTAAGATTTTATTTATTTGTGAGAGAGAGAATGAGAGACAGAGAGCATGAGAGGGAGGAGGGTCAGAGGGAGAAGCAGACTCTCCGCTGAGCAGGGAGCCTGATGTAGGACTCGATCCCCGGATTCCAGGATCATGACCTGAGCCGAAGGCAGTCGCTTAACCAACTGAGCCACCCAGGCGCCCCAAGGTGAATATGTTTAATGCCAGTGAATTGTGCACTTAAAAATGGTTAAAATGGCAAGTCTTATATTACACGTTTCACCACAATAAAAAATGTTAAAAAAAAGAAGTAAAAAGACAACCCAATTAAAAAATGAGCATAGGATTTGAATATTCCTTTCTCCAAAGAAGATATGTAAATGGCCAATAAGCACATGAAAAGACATTCAAAATCAATAAACAGATGTCGGAGAACCAGTGCGCTTACATTTATTTTATATGATTCAAGTTAAAATTAGAGCCATTGGCTAGAAGATATAAGTTGCGGCAACTTCAATAAAAGAAGGGTCTTTCTGATGATAAGAGAAGTTCCCAAACTAGAAAAGTGGGGTAGTGAGTTCCTTGTATACTAGAAGTATACAAGCATAGGCAGAAAACCACAAGAAAATACTGCAGAAGATATTTACTCATTAGGTACAACCGTGACTTTTAACTTTGTGTGTGTGTGTGTGTGTGTGTTTGTGTGTGAGCAGCACCTTTCTTGAAATGCAAAATGCAATATATTAAACAGATCAAAGTAAAGTTGCTTTGGTTACCCAGGGCCGGGGGCCTATAGTTTCACCTGCATGTTGGCCAGCCCCCAGACAACTATCCACAGGAGCTTAGTGGAATATCCAAAGCCCCAGGGAGCACTCTGAAAACCAATGAAGTTGATGATGAAATTAAATTTAATGGACCCTTCCATCTCTTAAGTTTTAAAAAGTTTTCATTTTTTTTTTTTTTTAAGATTTTATTTATGAGAGAGAGAGCACACAAGCAGGGGGAGTGGCAGAGGGAGAGGGAGAAGCAGGCTCCCCGCTCTGGAGCCCGACACTCGGTCCCAGGACCCTGGGATCATGACCTGAGCCGAAGGCAGATACTTAACCGATTGAGCCACCCAGGCGCCCCTTGAAAAAGTTTTCTTTTTTCTTTTTTTTTAAAGATTTTATTTATTTATTCGACAGAGACACAGCGCGAGAGAGGGAACACAAGCAGGGGGAGTGGGAGAGGGAGAAGCAGTCTTCCCGCTGAGCAGGGAGCCCGATGTGGGGCTCGATCCCAGGAACCTGAGATCGTGACCCGAGCCGAAGGCAGACACTTAATGACTGAGCCACCCAGGCACCCTGAAAGTTTCCTAACATCCTTTTCAGTGACTCTTGTTTTCCTGATAACTTAAACCCTGCATACATTTTTGCTTTGATAAACTGACCCAATTTATTAAGAGATAAAGAGTATCTCATATGGTGCTAACTTAACCTTATTTTCATGCCTCCTCCAAACAACTCTAGAAGTTAGTAATAGAAAATATGATTCCATAAAACATAAATCAGCCATCTTTCCTGGACATATCACCTTGGAAACAGCCCGGTGTTCCCTGATGCTTTTTTTTTTTCCCTACAAGTGTGTCTAGAGTTTCATAACTCTAAGAGCAAACAAAGTAGTGAAAGACTCAAGCCCACTGCTTACTACCATTCGTTATGTGACTCAAGAAAAAAGGCCAGGGCTAATTATTATTATTTTTAAAGATTTTATTTATTTATTTGAGAGGGAGAGAGCTAGAGAGAGAGCATGAGTAGGGGGGTGGGCAGATGGAGAAGCAGGCTTCCCACTGAGCAGGGAGCCCAACATGGGGTTCGATCCCAGGACCCTGGGATCATGACCTGAGCTGAAGGCAGCCACCCAGGAGCCCCTAGGCCAGGGATTTAAATATAGACTCAGAATAATAGTAAGTTCTTCACCATTATAATCTCCCCCAATCTTTTCTCTCTTAAAAAAAGTTTTATCATAAAGTTGCAAGGATTAAGATCACTTATTAGTCTCCTTCTGTTTCAGTAGAATGTCCAGTTTCTACAATCAGAATTATTTCTGGAATCTGGCTTGGAAAAAATCTGAAGGGTTGTGGTATTTGTGGAGGTGGTCAAAAAATGGCCAGCCTCCCTGGCAAGAACCCAAGTAAAGCGGGTAGTGGAGCTCAAGGAGCAGCTCGAGAGGGGTTTCTCTTTGCCAACACCAGCACAGCCGCTATCAGTGTTACCTCGGAGAACACCCGAGAAGCAGCTACAGATGCATCGATGCCCGCATGTACACTCGCACCTACGTGTGCCCCGGGGTCGGCATCGATGCGCGCGTGTACACTTGCACCTACGTGTGCCCCGGGGTCGGCATCGATGCCCGCGTGTACACTTGCACCTACGTGTGCCACGGGGTCGGCATCGATGCCCGCGTGTACACTCGCACCTACGTGTGCCCCGGGGTCGGCAGACATACACATCCCAGCTCTCGCTACTGAAAAGGCCTGGAAGCCATGACATCCTGGTAGCAATGAGCACATCTAGCACCCAGATCTTGATTGCACAGGAGCATTCTTGAAGAACTCCCACTGGCTGAGTGTGGGACAGTTTGGACATCAAAATAAAGGAGAGTAACAGTGTAACCTTTTGGGAAAAATAGGAACTATGAAATAATAAAAAATATGTATATACATTGTCTCTGTTCCTGGTTCCTGACACCAGAGCTCCTAAAACCCTTATAATCTCCCAAGTGATAGGAGTGTTAGGTATATTTTTTGTTCCAATATTTGGTCTTTGACCCTGATTCCTGACACACAGTTCCGAAATCCCTTGGAATTTCCTGGGTGGTAAGAGTGTCCTTTGTTCTAATGAGATGACTCTGGATGGGGGCTGGTTACCAGAAAGACTGAGCCATGATTAGAAACTTGGAGCTTTCAGGTCCAACCCCTCTTTTTCCAGGGAGGGAAGAAGGGCTAGAGATTGAGTTAGTATTTGATCATGCCTACCGATTAAGCCTCCATAAAAATCCCAAAAGTAAAGGATTCAGAGTTTCCAGGTCAGTAAGTATGTCCACATGTCAAGAGGGTGGTGTATCCCAACTCCGTGGGGACAGAAGCTGCTGTGCTGGGAACTATTCCTGACACAGAGGTACCTAAAAGGGTACCCGGTTGTTGATCTGTATCAGCTGTAATATCCCTTATAAGGAACTAGTAAAGGTAAGTAAATGTTTCCAAGTTCTGTGAGCAATTCTAGCAAATTATTGAACCTGAGGAGGGGGTAGAGAGAACCCTTGATTTATAGCTGGTCAGTCAAAAGCCCAGGACTTGCAAACTGGCATGTGGAGTGGGGGGCAGTCCTGTGGGACTGAGCCCCTAACCTGTGGGGCCTGCACTAACTCCAAATAGTAAGTGTCATAAATAAATTACTGCACACCCAACTGGTGTCCACAGAGTTGGAAAACTGGCTGGTGTGGGAAAAACCTCCATACATTTGATGTTAGAAGTACTGAAAGCAGAGAGGAAACAGTGCTGTTTTTCCTTTAGCTGGTGTCATAAGAGTAGAGGAGAAATGAGTTTTTCCTTTTAGGAATCCTTGAGTCTGTACTGATAAAGAAAGCAAGCTTTAGCCTATTTATTAATTAATTAATTTATAAATAAATCTAGAGGGTATGATGGAATTAGAAAAAATATAATCTGGCAACCAACATAGTAATAACTGACTCCTAGTAATAACTAATAAATGCTGATGGTAAGTATCATCAACAGATGGGGGGCAGAAGTCTCACCACAAAATAGTTAACAATTAATAAACACAGTATCTTTATCCATTAACTTTATAGATGAAGAAACCTAAGCAGGCACATCTTAACTAATGATAAAAGTCAACATCGCCAGTAATGGGATATAAATCATTATCATGTGTAGCTACCTCCCCCCCCCTCCCCAATGCAGAGAAAAGAGCACAGCATCACCTCAGAGGTATTCCTACCAAAAATGAATAAATCACAAGAAAACGTCAGGCAAACCCAAACAGGAACATTCTAAAAATGTTAAGGTCATGAAAGATAAGGAAAGACTGAAAAACTGTTCCACACTGAAGGAGATCAAAGAGTTAAAGAGATAACTAAATGCAATACATGATCCTGGCTTGGATCCTGGACCTATAAAGGACATTATTAGGACAAGTGACAACATTTGAATGGGATCTGAGGATTAGATGGTGACACTGGGTCAAAGTTAATTTTCTGATTGTGATGGTTGTACTACAGAGTGTCCTTGAATTTTTTTTTTTTTTTAAGAGAGAGAGAGGGGGCGGGGAGGGGCAGAGGGAGAGGGAGAGGGTGAGAGAGAATCCCAAGCAGCCTCCATGCTCAGCACACAGCCCGATGCGACGACCCTGACTGACAATCTGACTGAGATCAGGACCTGAGCCAAAATCAGAAGTCTGGCATTTAACCAACTGAGCAACCCAGGCGCCCCTAGAGTGTCCTTGAATTTAAGAAACACACACTCAAGTATTAAGGGTTTGTGGTAGTCAGAATAACGACCTCCCTGAAGATGTCCATATTCTACTCCTTGGAACCTGTGAGTATTTTACCTTAAATGGCAAAGGGGAATTTAAAGTTGCAGATGAAATTAAGTTTGCTAATAAGCTCACCTTAGGCTAAGTAGACTATCCTGGATTATCCGGATGGTCCCAACATAATCACAAAGGTCCTTACAACTGGGAGAGGCTGACAGGAAGGAATGGAGAAGAAATGTGACAATGGAAGCAGGGTCGAAGTGGTGGGAGGGAGAAGAACACCATCCATCATTGCTGGTTTTGAAGATGGAGGAAGGAGGCCACAAGCCAAGGAACTCAGAGTAGCCTCTAGAAGCTAGAAGAGGGTAGGAAACAGATTCTTCCCTTGAACCTTCTAAAAGGAATGCAGCCCTACCAACACCTTAATTTTAACCCAGTGAGACCTGTGTCAGACTTCTGACCTATGGAACTCTAAGACAGTAAGTGTGTTGTTTTAAGCTACAAAGTTTGTGCTAACTTGTTACAGCAGCATTATAGGACTGATGGAACATCATCTCTGCACTTGATCTTAAATCATCTGGACATGCTAACAAGTTGGGAATGTGCATAAAGCTATACAGGAATTCAATGTATTGTTTCTATAACATTTATGTAAATTTGAAACTGTTTCAAAATAATGTTTTTCAATTAATGGGAATTACATTTTGACCCACCAGAATTTTCCAAATGGTAGTTCTACAGGATAAATTACCCTCTAAGGACAGAAGACAGAAAATAGTCTTCTTATATAAAAGGCCTGAGGGAAATAGTCAGAGACGCAATGGCCCAACCTCCAGAACCTTCACCCATTACTTCTAGACTCCCCAGTTCCAGAGACCTTACCTGTAGATAGTGATATGAGGAGACAGAGGACGGTTTAAATCAGTGTTCTTATTCCAGAACCTCTCCATCTCTTCCTTGGCTGTGGTTCCCAAAGGAACAGCACTAAAATAAAACGAGAAGCTTTTAAAATGATTAAAAGTAAACTTGGCTTAAGTTTTTACATAACAAAAAGTTAAATAAAAAAAGCTAAGCTCTAAGCTGGGCTGGATGAGCCCACTGCAGAAGGAAAACATGTTCATCCACTCCCCTTGTCCCTATGCCAAGTCTGACACAGTTATTAATAACCTCAATCACCCAGTGAGGTCATATCAGAGGAGAGAACTCTTCTTTCTAATCCCCAAACACACAGGTCCTGCAACAGAAGCTCAGCTTCTTTCATGCTGCACAGCAGAGCAAGGACAATATTTCAAAACCATTTACACAAATGGATCACCCTTTCCCCAGGCCACGGGTGCTGTCTCCTACATCACCACCTGCTCTCATCTGTTTTGTCAAGACTCCCTCCCTTTCAAGTTCTCAAAAATCAAAAACTGGATCAGCTCAGTACCTCTGAACAGTTTCTTGGTTTCCCTTGTCACTGGGTTGGGTTGAGGCCAAGTGTTGAACAGCTGTGTTCAACAATTTATTATGTACCCATATTAAACATGACTCCATCCTCCTCAAGAAAATATAACCTACCCATAGATTACTTACTAATTACAGAAAGAAAAGAACAGTAATTTCATAGTGGAAAAATACCTAGCAGACATTCTCTTATTCAAATGATCACATGCCCCCTGATGTGAATGTAACAGAGAATATACATCACTTAAGTATTACTCCTGACAAAAATGGGTAAACTGACTCTAATTATAGGAAATGGTCAGACAAACCCAACTTGAGAGACAGTCTACAAAAAACTGGCCTGTATTTTTCAAAAATATCAGTGTCACAAAAGACAAAGGAAGGCTAAGAAGCAGTTCCAGATTAAAGGATACTAAAGAAATATGACAAATAAATACAATGTGTGAGCCTAATTAGCTCCTGGATGGGGAACAGGAAGACTGTATTTCTATAAAGTACATTATATTGGACAAAAAGAAAATCTGAAAACTAACTGTATGCTGGATAAAAGTACCTCAATGTTAAATTTCCTGAATTTGATAATTGTGTTTGTATAATTATACTGTTATATAAGATAATGTTCTTGTTCTTAGAAGAAGTATTTAGGAGTAAAGTGTCATGGTGTCTGCAATTTCATCTCAAAGAATTCAGAGAAAATACTAACAGTAATTAAATATACATCAGCCTTGACCACACTAAATTGTCAATATTAGACCAGGTTTGACCAACAAAAATAACAATTTCATAAAACACAACCTAAAATACATAAAACTCTAAGCAAACACAGCAAAATGTTAAAAACCGATGAATCTAGGTGAAATGTATATAGAACTCCATTGTACTATTCTTCCAACTTTTCTGAAAGTATAAAATATTTCTCAAATTTAAAGTTTAATATTCTTATCCATCCTTCTATTACCAGATGAGAAAAATAGTGACCACAATCATTAAATTTTCAGCCAACCATCTGCAACTTCCTTCTTTCATACGTACCCCCAAAATCCAAACCAACAACCCACTGCTGTTCCCTGAGGGAAGAAAAGTTAAGTCATAATGACCTCCACAAATTTAGAAACTTACTTTCTGATAGAGAGCCGAGGACTAAGGTGGGCACGGAGGCAATGACGGCCAACATGTCTGCAAGAGAATAAAGAGTCAATGGGGGGGGGCGCCTGGCTGGCTCAGTGGGTAGAGCCTGCAACCCTGAATCTCGGGGTTGTATCCCCCAAGCCCCACGTTGGGTGTAGAGATTACTTAAAAATAAAATCTTTAAAAAAGAGAGAGAGAGAGAATGAAGAGTCAACACACATTTAGAGATCAACCTCAGTTTATCAACTTCTCTATTTCTGTACCATGTTAGATTTAGGAGTGGAGGGAAAAATTAGTAAGATGAAAACAAGGACAGTATCAATGTCCTTGAGATTATTTTTTAGCTGGAAAACTACAACTTTAAATAACTGGAGAATAATCACATATATAACCTACAAATCAAAATAACGTTTTAGCTGAACATGAATAATACAAGATAAAAGAATAATCAGTTGATAATGTTCAACAAAGAATGTCATTTTTTTTAAAAGTTAGGTGATGGTTAAAGGACAGGGGTAGGGGCGCCTGGGTGGCTCAGTCGTTAAGCGTCTGCCTTCGGCTCAGGTCATGATCCTGGGATCAAGCCCCGCATCGGGCTCCCTGCTTGGTGGGAAGTCTGCTTCTCCCTCTCCCTCTCCCCCTGCTTGTGTTCCCTCTTTGGCTGTCTCTCTCTCTGTCAAATAAATAAACAAAATCTTTAATAAATAAATAAATAAATCAGTAAAAGACAGGGGTAAATAAGAACAAGAATAAGAATACACCTTAGTTAACTGCTACAAATGGGTGAATTAAGAAGAATAAGGAGTGGGGCGCCTGGGTGGCTCAGATGGTTAAGCGTCTGCCTTCGGCTCGGGTCATGATCCCAGGGTCCTGGGATCGAGTCCCACATCGGGCTCCTGACTCAGCGGGGAGTCTGCTTCTTCCTCTCCCTCTGCCTCTCCCACTGCTCATGCTCTCTCTCTCTCTCTGTATCTCTGTGTCTCAAATGAATAAATAAAATCTTAAAAAAAAAAAAATTAAAAAAAAAAGAAGAATAAGGAGTTTGTGGAAAGAGGGTTCTAAATATTAAGCTATCATTTTAGGTACTACCATCAAGTTCCAGACAAGCTGAATGAACTTCAAGTCAAAAAGTCTCTAATCATGCAAAAAGCATGGGAACGCAAAGATTCCCCTGACCAGTGAAGAGTTACGTGAGGAGGATACACGTTTTCTACCAAAAAGTTGCTATTTTTGAAAGATATACATCAGTACCAAAACTGCTTTTCAAGTCTAAAACTAAGATGTGCCCAGGCATTCTATGGAAAGTGAATTTAACTGATCCAGAGTTCACACAGCATTATGAAAAAACGACCACTACACCCCTTTATTCACATTATTATATAAAATCTTTCCAAAAGTATTTAAGAAAGTTACACGAGTGGGATTAAAATTAAAAATACATCGATTATACAAAAGTTTACATATATCTATTATATGTAAGGCATTGTGCGATATAAAATCTCCTTGAGATCCAATGATCTTCTAAAAAAAAGCTCATGGTGTCCCCCACACCACTGATACTAGATGCATAAACAGTTCAAAATCCCTATGCTTTACACTAGGACAGTAGAAGGGTCCACTATTTGAAGGCAAAATAATCCAATCAATACTTCCTTCAGCTCTTCCTTCTTTCCAGCTTTGGAGGCAAGAGGTGAATACTGACATTGTGTACCCAAGACTCCCAGAAAGGAGAAGTGGGAACAAATGTCTTCAATCAATTGAAGCAATTGTGGCTCTGGAGTTGCAGGGCATGCATTCCTCACACCAGGCTAGGTCCAGTCACCCAGCTACCCGGCAAGAGTTTGCAGATGTGGGTTGGAATCTACAGCACTCTCTGTCTAGTTCTATTGTTTCCCAGACAAACACCAATGTAAGCTTTCCACAAGGCCCTAACAGAAACTAGTTGCACCGACTCCATAGCCTTATTTGAAACATGACAAAAGTAGGTATCTATCCTTGCCTTTCATGTGAAACCAGGAACTCTGAAAAGTTCTACCAAGGACTTGGGCTTTATATGTTATAGCTAAAAGGTAATAGTACTTTATTTTTAAATAACAAGCCAGAATGTATCATTCTCATTAGTATTGGTCCCTTCTAAATACAATACACATGTCTACCCAAAAATGTAATCACTGCTCAAATCATTTCTGAAACTCTTCCCTGGACTAGGGCAACAAGTGATGCAGAAAGAACATTAAAATAAAAAAGTCATATTGGAGTTCCAGTTCTGCATAAGTTGTGTAACTTTACAGAATCACTGAGCTGCAGCTTTTTCATTTATGAAATGGGATTGATAAGACCTACCTGATTGGTCGCTGGGAGGATTACATAAGAATATGTACAGAAAGGCATTCTCACTACCTCAGCAATATCGCCCATATACATAAGATATTACTAATATTTCATTGGTCTCCCCAAGGTCTTTAGAATTCACATCATATTCTTTTTAAAACCCTCAGTGGTGATAAAAATATTCATCTGCTGAAAATGGATTTGACTTTTGGAAAAAAACAGAAGTTATTCAAAGCCAAGTCTATGTGATCAAACTAAATAAAACCATTTTTGGTCCAAAACAAGATGTGACTACAATATAATGAGTTTCTCTTATACGACCTCTAAACTTGATCTGATGGTATGCCAAAAAAGTTTTAGAAATAACTGGGGTAAGGGCGCCTGGGTGGCTCAGTCGTTAAGCGTCTGCCTTCGGCTCAGGTCATGATCCCAGGGTCCTGGGATCGAGTGCCGCATCGGGCTCCCTGCTTGGCAGGAAGCCTGCTTCTCCCTCTCCCACTCCCCTTGCTTGTGTTCCTGCTCTCGCTCTCTCTCTCTGTCAAATAAATAAAATCTTTAAAAAAAAAAAAAAAAAGAAAGGACTGGGGTAAGAGCAACACTAAAATAGATGTATAACTTTGAAGGACAGGATGACAAGCAATCTTTTGTATACAAAAGTTCTCATTAATGGCTCTTAGCACCCAACCTACTCCCAAGCTACAACAGAAGACACCCCTGATTTCTTCTTGTCTCTCACCCCCCATATATATGCGAGGCATCACCCAATCCTATCAGTACTATCCAGGAAACTTCGGTCCATTGTTTTAGTCCTTATCCTTTTCATTTCTCACAAAGAGGACTATAAGAAGAGCTCCTCAACTGGGCTCCCTAGCAACTCTCTCTTCCCTATCATTCAATATTACCAAAGCTAACTTACTGAAAAATAAAGCTGATTTCACTGCTCTTCTACCCCAAAGTCTTTTAACAGTTCCCTGCTGCTTGCAGTATAAGGTCCATATGATAGCCAAACGAGGCCTTTCTCAACACAGCCCAAACCAACTCTCTGGACCCATTATCCTACAAATTCCCTTCAGCCCCTTATATGTCTACCACACCCAATATTATACTACATACACCCAGACGGAGGATGCCTTCTTAGGACCACATGCCTTTGCTTGTGCTGTAGAGTGGAACCTCCCTCTCTGATAAACTCATCCTTCAAAACCCAACAACTCCTAGATGGCGACTTCACCGTTTCTTTAGCCTTACTTGCACCTTCCTTGCTTCTACACCACTTCTTCATAACTCTATATCAACACCTATTATGTTGCTTAATAATTAATCTATTTACTTATCTCCTATGCTAGCCTGAGCTCTTCAAGGATAGGACTGGAATGCTTTGTGTCTAGAACACCTACAATAATGTCTGACACATAGAAGAGGCTCCAAAAAATGGTTTGTAAATGAATATGCTTATTTTAAAAAGCTGTCTTATATATTTAAAGTTAGACCTCATTTTTAGAGGTGTTTCACATGTAGCATTTTATATGATGAGCAACGTGCAGATAGTTAATGACTTTTGGTGACTTTGTGCTTAAGCAGCATGAACTTTATTAGACAGAAGCCTAGCTGTTCTTAGCTCAGTTCTCTATCTCTGTCTTGGCTTTGGCAAGTCATTCCTTGAGTGAGTGCCAACAGAGCTTGCATTACTCAGCAGGTTATTTATTCCTGGCTAGTCTGTGAACTGTTTAGGGAGTATACAAATTATAGAGCACTATTCAAAAGCCATGACATACAGTACTCTGAGAACTAATAATTTTTAGTTAGCCAAGCATTAAAAATGTTTAACCAATACTTATTTTAAGTGGGCCCAAATTATTGCTATTTTCATTCACAAATGAGGAAACCACAATTATGGAATCAGTGACCTTGACTTGTCCAAAATAAATGGAATTCGTGACAATACCAGAACTAGAAACCAGCTCCTAGAATTGCCTAGAAGGTATTTTCCTTTGAGGCTAAATCAGCACATTATGAACAGTTCCAAATCCCTGTAGTGAAATGGAATTTGACTCAGAACTTCAATCAGAAAAAAAAATTTGGGGGGGGGGGGTGCGCCTAGGTGGCTCAATGGGTTGGGCGTCTAACTCCCAACTCCCGTCCAACTGATTTCAGCTCAGGTCATGATCTAGACTGAGCCCTGGGACTTCGACCAGCTCTGTGCTCAGCAGGGAGTCTGCTTGAGATTTTCTCCCCTCCCGCGCACGTGCCTGCTCTCTCTCTAAAATAAATCAATCAATCTTAAAAAAAAAAATTTTAATTCCCTATGTCCCCTCTTCAGAAAGCCCTTGTGAGAAAAGAAGAGAGAGGTACCCTTCCCATGAGCTTCAGATTACTTCTAATGAAAAAGAAGTCTATTTCTTGCCATTGAATCCTAGTGGTGACCATACTACACAACTCAAAATGATACTGTCTGGACATACTTAATGAGTATGATAATTGTCAGCTTCTAAACAATAATCCTGAAACTCCTAAAATGAACTATTTAGAACCAATATGATCATTTCAAGCTAAATGTTAATTCTACCAAAAGTCCCTGACATCTACCAAAATGTGATATATCAAAGAATTCAAAATCATTCAATTATGGTAAAACTACCTGGAATAAAAAATGCAGTTCTGGCAAGACTGGCCCTGGCACACCTTAGGGAAAAAAGAAAAGGAGGGACAGGGAGAAAAATGATCGATTAAGATAACCCATTCCTGATCTCAACTCCCAAGAGGGATCGTTTTGTCACAGAGAAAAACTAAATAAAGTCCCTCTATTTTTATACTGGGTGACTGAAGTGGAAAGAGAAATGAGAAGACATTTGGGGAAATCAGGAATTAAATCTCAACAACATTAAAACTAACTTTCCATAACAAATATTTTCCAAAAATAGGCCTGGCACGAAACTAAGCCGGCATTTGTACCAGGAGTGTCTAAAGTCACTTAAGTCGCTGTGTCTAGAAAGGCTCTGAATAGAGAATGGAGCCTAGAAAGAGGACAGCTCAGAATGGAAGAAAATCTAGGGTACTTCTCCGGACAGTGAATGACCTCGTATAGGAAAACTGAGACATCCGCTCCCCCTTCCTTCTCTCCCCAAGTAAAAAGAGAAACTAAAATTGAATTCCCTGGGCTGCTGTGGGGCACTAGAGCCACCGCTATGAGCGCTATTGCTAATCGCCAGCGCGATAGGGATCCAAGGCTTCCTGTCCCCTCCGCCCGGGGCCCGTTAGGAACTCAGTGCACACTCATTGCCAGCAACTAGCGTTTGCAGAAGTTATAAGCAAAGACAAAGCACACCAAGATCCCTCTCCCCGAGGCCCAATTCCTGAATAAGACCTCGCAGTCCTAGCGGATGATCCGCTGACCTCGAAATCGTAACTTTACTCTCTCGGAGCTTGGCTCTGGGTGCGGCCCCGAGAGCCATCTGGGGTGAAAGTACTGGAAGTGGGGGGAAGTGGAAAGGGCGACAACCGTGCGACCCGTCGGTAGGGAGTAGGGACGAGATAACGGGCCAGTGACCCCGAGTACGGGAGCGACTGGGGAAAGAGAAGGGGCCCTAGGATTCCACAGCGCGCGGCACGCACACCCGTGGGCCCTTTCCCTGCCCAGGCACGGGACACACAGCCGTCAGCAAGACGTAAGGGGCAGTGCAGACCTCCCGAGGGCCGCGGACACCGACTCCCAGCCCCGGGCTAAAGTCACCTCAATAGGAGCGCAGCCATCTTGAGTTCCGGTCTGGACGGAAGTGACGCCCAAGGTCCCACCGCCTTAGGGCGGGGTCTCTATCACGTGACAACACCAGCTCTTTATAAAGGATGGGGAGTGGCTGGGTTGCAGCTTTGTTCAGACTCTTGGTTTTCTCTGGTTGACTCCTCTCTGCCCGGTCTCCTTCGGCTGGCTTCCACCAGAATTTGCCAGGGGTTCGGCATAAATGGCGCGGACTCAGACTCTACAGTGTGCATTTTACCTGTGAACATAATTCATTTTGTTTCGCACTACTGAACATCTGATTTGCCCTGATTCTTCACCAGGGACTCCTCAGTCTAGTTCCGCTCCACCTCCTTCCCCCGTAGGCCGGCCAAGGCACCCAGGGAAACGGGCACCCTCCCATTCTAGTGGGAAGCTTCGCCAATGCAGAGATACACAAGTTGAGACCCAAGTTGAGGAAGGAGCGTGAGAACGATGCAGACCACCATCTCAAGACCAGGGAGCCTCCTCTAACCACCTGGATTAGCTTTGTGCCCTACAGTTCCTGGGCTTGAGCTGCCGCCTGAGCTGGACGCCCACTAGTCAAACACAACGCTCTTTTGTTCCTTGTTTCAAGGCTATGTGGATGACACCCACAGCTAGAAGAACCCGGGGTGGGGGAAAGCTTGCTTTGATTTTTAAACACACACACGCACACACGTGTGTGTGTACATATATATAGTTTTGAGGAACCCAAGCACTGCAGTCAATTGCAGAGCACTTGTGACTTAAGGAAGAAAAAGGGAATGAGAAAGGAATAGAAAATGAAAAAGTTCTTGAGTCTCTTTTTTTGTGGGGGGTAGGAGTGAAGGAGACAGCCTAGAGCAACTCCTACAATAAAACATTCAGCTACATTAATATTCAGATCTCATTTATATTTAGCACTCCTGCACTTCTTTCAGGATTTAAATAGCACAAATTCACTTATTTCTTCATCAAATGAAAATACTATTTTGCATTTCTATAATACTTGACAATGAAAGCACTTTTATAGACTTTTGGACTGGAAGAGACCAGAGAGGCTCTCAGACCTGATTTTCTGTCCAGTGCAGGGATCTCCTCAGCAACACTTAGGGCCACTGGTGTTCAAGACTCTGCTGTAACACATTCAGTAATAGATACCTCAAAACTCAAGTTTCATTTAGTGAACAGCTTAATCATTAGAAAGTTGTTATGTTAAAATATAGTTTTCTGGGGGTACCTGGCTGGCTCAGTCAGTGCAGCATGCGACTCTGGATCTTAGTGTTGTGAGTTCAAGGCCCACGTTGGGTGTAGAGACAATTTACAAATAAAATCTTTAAAAGTAAGAAAATAAAATACAGTTTTCTGCTATTGAACTTCCCGTCATTGATCCCACTGTGGCCCTCTGGCATTTCACATTAACAAATCCAATGAATGCCTCTTTCACTTAGCTCTTTAAATAATTTCATTTTATATATGTATATAAGTTATATATATTATATATATGTTATATATATTTTATATTTTATATATATTTTTATATATATAATGTTTAATTCTCATTCCCTTTTTCTTCCTTAAGTCACAAGTGTTTTGCATATATAAGTTATATATATATAAAACTTTAAAGTTATATATATAACAAAATATATATACTATATATATAGTTTTATATATAAATAGTTATATATATTTATATATATATATATAATCTTTTGCCAGAGTATGTGAAAGTGCTATAGGGGATTCAAAGATACAAACATGTAATTGTCCTCAAGAAGCTTATAGCCTTAGCAGAATTAGTAAATAAATAAATACAACAAAGAAAGTAGCAATCCCATGAAAGAAAGTATAGGTAAAAGGGGTGGGTCGATCAAAGTAGAAAGTGATTATTTGCAGCTGGGGAGGTGGGGTTAGGGAGGTGTAATTGACTACAACAACATGCTGTGAACATTTACTGATGATTTTGCCTGTGGAGTTTATGATCAAGTCCGGTATTTAGAGTTCCACAATCCAAACCCAATACCAATCACAGAACCCACCATCCCCTATGTAAGGAGATGACAGGTAGGTACCAGGAGCCTGGGGCTTTACGGGTGAACCTGCAGTGGTCCCACTGCGGGAACAACAGTGGCCTCTCTCCTCAAAGTAACCTGTAGGGCCCATAATTGATGGAAATTAATCACATTGAAACTCAAACAAGATATTAAGTCAAGCCCCTTATCACCAGGGTTTATCTTAAAAATAAGCAGGAGGGAAAAGCAGAGTCTAGCCAAGGCCTGAGGTCAGAGAAGGAAAGGGGAAGAAAGAAGGGAAAACATTTCAAATGGGAGCATGAGAGTTTCAGTGAAAAAAAAAATCATTTCAGATAATCCCAAGGAGGGAAACGAAGGAGGCAGCAATCTGCAGTGCCTTGGTCTGAATGATTTTTTGGCCGGATTTGTCTTAAAACTCAGCTCTGACCATGTAGACATCCATAACCCCACATATTACTCCTTCAGGAAATTCTTATTGTTAGGAGTTAGTTGGACAGGTAGTCAGGGCCAGGGTCCCCAGCAAGAAAGTATGGAGTCAGGACAGCTAAAATAAAACAGCACTAACACCCTGTTTTGCAGTTTAGACAGGACCACACTAACGTTCTGCTTTGACACCTTTGCAGGAATGACTTCTGCAAATTGTCTGAAACTAAGGCAATTAACCACAAAGCATTTGTCTGTATCACAGGGCAAAGGGCAGTTAAGACATTAAACCCCCAGATGTCAGCAAAAAAAGACCATCAGCACAGAGACGTTAACCTAATAGGTAGACAGATACATGACCAAGGCCCTGATTGGCATGACTCAGCACACCCTGATTGCTTAAGACAGTTCTGCAAAAGAGCTCATAAAAACCCCTAAACTTAGACACTCCGAGGGCAACCCTCTCAGGCCCCCCTCCCTCTTTGGGAGCTTTATACTACTGTTCAATAAATTTTGCTTTGCTGCCCACCACTCTTTTTTTTTTTTTTTTTAAGATTTTATTTATTTATTTGACAGAGAGAGACACAGCGAGAGAGGGAACACAAGCAGGGGGAGTGGGAGAGGGAGAAGCAGGCTTCCCGCAAAGCGGAGAGCCCGACGCGGGGCTCGATCCCAGGACCCCGGGATCATGACCTGAGCCGAAGGCAGACGCTCAACGACTGAGCCACCCAGGCGCCCCTGCCCACCACTCTTCATCTGGTCTACCTCTTCATTCTTTGAAGTGGCATGATGAAGAACCACAAGCACTAAGGGGACAAAAATCATGTAACATTATGATGTACCAATTAAACCCACCCTCTTTTGTCTGCCATTTAGTGCCCTTAACTAATTGGCTTCAACTCTCCTGTACAGACTTGTTTCAAGTTCCCCCAAATCAAGTCAAAGTGGAGGGCACAAGATCTGCCTTGAATATGCTCAATACTTCACAAACTTACCCAACACACACACACAACACACACACACACACATTTTCCTACTTCTTTGTTTTTGCTTTTGCTATTCTGCCTAGATACCTTCACTACCCTTTCCATATCTAATATTGCCTTCTACATACAACTCCCCCTTCCTCTGAACTTCATTTATTTTTTTTTTTTTTTATTTTTTTAAAAGATTTTATTTATTTATTCATGAGAGACAGAGAGAGAGAGAAACAGAGGGAGAAGCAGGCTCCCAAGGAGCAGGGAGCCCGATGTGGGACTCGATCCCAGGACCCTGGGATCATGACCTGAGCCGAAGGCAGACGCTTAACCATCTGAGCCACCCAGGCGCCCTGAACTTCATTTATTTTATTTCCTTATTTATTTAGGGCTCCACACTCAGCGTGGAGCCCAGTACAGGGCTTGAACTCACAACCCTGAGATCAAGACCTGAGCTGAGATCAAGAGTCAGACATTTAACCAACTGAGCCACCCAGGTGCCCCAGTTTACTTTTGTTTTTAATCTCTGTTACATAACAATCTCCCTGACGTTTGTGAAGTATTGGGCATATTCGAGCAGACGTGGTTGAGCCCACCTTGGTATTCTCAGCATTTTGTTCTTCTCTCTGCTATGGCAAGCATCATGGTTTATTATATTGGGTTATTGATGGGTTCGTCCTCTGCTCCTCCCTTCTCTGTACCCCCCCCAACTAGATTTTAAACTCTTTCAAGGAGAAACTTAATTTTTATTCCTCTTTCTGTTACCCACATACCCATACTTTACATATAGTTGGCACTCAATACAATTTTGTTGCCTTGTTCTAAATTGACATGGACTTAAACTGCAGTGTGAGGCATTGAAAAATTCTCTGATGAAGAGGGAAAGCTCAGGGGATTCTTCCCTGGATATTTTCCAATGGGGAAAAGCTCTATCAGGGAAGAATCACCCAGGATGCAGGGAAATGGAAAAAAAAAAGGGACTCCCAAATGACCTGGTCATCTCAAGGAGCCTGTAATGCAACCCATAGTCATAAAACAAAACAAAACAAAACACAAAAAAACAAGGGACATCCCATTTTCAAGTTCTCTGGGGGACCCACTCTCTGGTAAGGAAGCTACAGAGGAATCCCTTCCCTGAGCCTTAGGATTTAGGTTCCCCTGCCCATCTATCCCTCAGAGAAGTGTGTTTATGTCCCTTTTTCTGTCCCTCTCCCTCTCAACCCCCCCACCCCAGCATTCCAGCCCAGGGCAGGGGGAGGCCAGCAGACACAAAGCCCTCTGTGTATGGGGTGGTATGTGTCCCCCCCCACCCCTCTACCCAGAGGACACAATGCCCCTTCTGCTCCCTGTGCTCTGCCCCCCTCCCCACCACCTCTCAACTGCACATGCCAGGCTGCAATTGGTTACTGGCTCAGGACAGCCCCCTCATACTGGCAGCCCAGGGGATTTTAAGCGGATTCCAGGAACACCCCGCTCAGTTACTTGTCCCCCACTCTCCCAACCCCGCAGACGCTCCGGGCCCTAGCCCCTGCCCCAGCTATGGCTCCTGGGGCTCCTTCATCCAGCCCCAGTCCTATCCTGGCTGCGCTGCTCTTCTCCTCTTTGGGTAAGTGGAGCCGCCCCAGGCTGGGGGCCCTGGGGCTCAGGGTGTCTCTCAGCAACCTTCTCACTGCCTTTGCTGCAATCCCCACTGCAACCAAAGACTGAGCAGGAGCAGGAAGGTGATATTATACTCAGGGGGGTGGGGGAAATATATATATATATATTTTGGAGGGACGCAATAAAGGTGTTCTGTGAAGGGAGAAGGTAAAAGAGTGTAGAGAACTTCCCTGAGGTGGACCTGACTGGACCCAGACTGGAAAGTAGTAACATGGCCCCAGAGCCATGCTGAGGGCCTGGTGGGAAGCGGTGTTATCGCGTGGTAGGGAATAGGATCAGACACCTGGGTTCTGGTCCCTACTCATTCCCTAGTAGTGTGTGAGGTACTTAACCTTAGTTTCCCTCAACAGAAAAGTCAGGGAATGTGATCTAAGGAAGGAGCCCAAGGTTTGTGGTTCCAACTCCTCCAATCCTTTGTCTCTTGGTGCCTCCATTTCTCCCTGTGGATCCATTGTCTATTATGTGGGTGAGTGGAGTAGAAGGGAGATTCTATGAGATTCTAAGATCTTGTCCATCTAAAGTTGTCTTCCTTCAAAAGTTGACCAACCCCTTCTTTACCCCATGGCAGATGTTGGGCGAGCAAGAGGAGGTCAAAGTAGGGTTATTCGAATGGATGCTTCCCTTCTCCAAACTGCCCCAAAGCCTAGTACCATAGATAAGCAGTAGGCAAACTGAGGGTGAGAGAGAACTGCTCAGAATATCCAAGGTTCTCTGCTCTCAGCTCTTTGAGTCCTAAACCCAGAACCCATACTCTTCTGGGTGTTGTACTGGACTACTCTGGGACACCCAGAGAAAATGTTAAAGATAGGGAGTTAGAGAAGGTTATAGTGAGGGAAATGGGGAGAGGCAGTCTTGGAGAATAAGGAAGAGAGTTCTGTCCCAGAACCTGTCCCACCCATAGAACCGTTGAGCAGAACTGAAGGGCAGTGGTGGATGTTAGAACAGGAGGAATAGAAGTTAGATCCAATGAATAACTTTCGTTGCTGCATTTGGGTTTCCCAAGAGAGCTCTAAGAAGTGAGTCACTGATATTGCATGCTGAGGTGGGAGATTTGAGACTATGGAGCAGGAGTGGGGGGGGCTAAGGGGTAGGGGGTGGCATAAGCCCCCAGCATTGGTCAGACAATGGGTCCCTGTTTGTTTGGTTGCTTCCTCCCCCTCCCATAGAACAAAAGGGTCTACAGTTGCCCCCACCCAGGGCCAGCCCACACACATAATCTCCCTGGAATGGCCTTCCTTGTGTGGGTGAGTCTTGGGAGTGGCACTGGGCCAGAATGGCCAAGAGGAGGGTGAGGAGGGTCAAACCACAGAGGGCTCACATGCAGAGTCATCTGAGCTCTGGGCTCAGGGGTCTTCCTCTGTACCCAGCTTCCCCTGAGAGGGGTACAAGATCCTTCTCTCCCTGACCTCCCAGTCAATAGCAAGCTGTATGGCAACTAGGGATTCAGCAGTGAGGACAGTTGAGCCAGGAAAAAACATTCTTTAGTTATTTTCATTTTTTTGCAAGAAATTTGAGTTTGTGATGCTGTGAAATACTATACAGCTGTTAAAAATAAGATTGATCTCTATGAATCAACATGGGAAGCTCCGATCGACCAACCGATAGATAGATAGATGATATAGATAGATAGATAGATGATAGATAGATAGATATATGATAGATAGATAGATTCTATATAAATATTCTTTTTTTTTTATTCATGAGAGACAGAGCGAGAGAGAAAGGCAGAGGGAGAAGCAGGCTCCCAAAGAGCAGGGAGCCCGATGCGGGACTCGATCCCAGGACCCTGAGATCATGACCTGAGCCGAAGGCAGACGCTTAACCATCTGAGCCACCCAGGCGCCCCTATATAAATATTCTTAAGTGAAAAAAACCAAGTAGAATATGATGCAATGTATGTCAAAAGAAAAGAAAGATCCATAAAACAAAACTATTTCATATAAGCACATGTACATCTTGAGTTTGTTGAGTTTATATTATTTTATACTTGATACATAGAAAACGGTTACGCACTAAATTGATTAACAGTCAATTGGGAGAGGGGACTACAGGAAAGGAGTTGGTTGGGGGGGGTGTGTTAAGAGGAACTCTAGCTTTATCTGTATGGTTTGAGTAGTTTATAAAAAGAATGCAAAATGTAGTACTGTAAACTTATAATAAATTTTAAAAACCTTAAAGCCTACATCTAAGGGGTGACTTAAGAGTTAAATACTGACCCAAAGGGAAAGTGAGACGTGGAGACAGAATCCAACTTCTGGAAGTCCTCCAGAGAGGTCTGTTACTGCTGATTTCATTTCCTTTAATGAACATGCTAAAGAGCTTGAACCAACACGGTGTTCCCACCCAGTTATTCAGTCAGCCCAGAGATTTGGGCTTGAGAGTTGATCATTGCTTCCCCAGCTTTGCTATGGCCTCTGACTCAGCTCTCGACTTCCTATTGGTGTCACTTCCTCTATATGCCTCACTGAGCACACCTGTGCATCGGATTCCCCTCTCTGCTTGCAGTGCTCCCCCCCGCCCAGGCCATTGTGGTTTACACGGACAGGGAGGTCCACGGCGCTGTGGGCTCCCGGGTGACCCTGCACTGCTCCTTCTGGTCCAGTGAGTGGGTCTCAGATGACATCTCCTTTACCTGGCGCTACCAGCCCGAAGGGGGCCGTGATGCCATCTCGGTGAGTGCCTGCCGGGGTTGGGGCGGGGGGTGGGGGGGGTTGTCCCGGAATTGGATAACGAAAGGCTGGCTTCGAAGAACAATAGAAAAGAGCACTTGGGCAAAGGAGGGGAGATCCTTCAGGAGCCATAACCCTACGTTTGGCAAGGTAAGCGGCAATCTGACTAGGGCCCATCTACATTCTCTCCCCACCCCCAGCTTCCCTCTCCAGCTCAGGATCCCTTACCCTGAGGCTACGCTCACATACTTCTCCTCATTCCTCATAGATCTTCCACTACGCAAAGGGACAACCCTACATTGACGAGGTGGGGACCTTCAAGGAGCGCATCCAGTGGGTAGGGGACCCTCGCTGGAAGGATGGCTCTATTGTCATACACAACCTGGACTACAGTGACAATGGCACCTTCACCTGTGACGTCAAAAACCCACCAGACATAGTGGGCAAGACCTCTCAGGTCACACTCTATGTCTTTGAAAAAGGTGTGAGGGCGTCTGGGAATACGTGATGGGGTGGGTATCAGGGAGGCCTGGGGGGCTGGGGGAAGGGGCAAAACGCCTGGGCAATTGTCCTTCAGGCTCTGGGAGGGTGGGGGAAGGCAGCCTTGGCTGAGAGCTGTACATCCCCAACAGCAGGCGACAGGTGTGGGGTAAGACCCAAAGGGGCATGGCCCTGCTCACTCCTTTACTTCTTTTCCCTCCCCTCCTAGTGCCAACCAGGTACGGGATAGTCCTGGGAGCCGTGATCGGGGGAGTCATAGGGGTCGTGCTGTTGCTACTCCTGCTTTTCTATGTGATTCGGTTCTGCTGGCTACGCAGACAGGCGGCCCTGCAGAGGAGGCTCAGGTAAGGGGAGCCTGCTGCCCATCTGGACAGAGACGCTCCAGTGGGGGTGGGGGGGCAAAAGGAAGAGGAGGCTGTAGCTGCTCTGGAGGGGGCTCCCGCCTGGAGGGGGGCAGACCGACAGCAACCCCTTTCCCTGCAGTGCCATGGAGAAGGGGAAATTGCATAAGGCCGCGAAAGACTCGTCCAAGCGCGGCCGGCAGGTGAGTGGGGGCCGGGGCCCGGCCAAGCTGGGGCGCTGCGGGGCAGCAGTGAGGGGTGGGGTGGGAGGAGTCAGGCCCCAGCAGACCCGGCCGCTGACGCGCGACCCCTCCCTGCAGACGCCAGTGCTGTATGCCATGCTGGATCACAGCAGAAGCACCAAGGCGGCCAGTGAAAAGAAGTCCAAGGGGCTGGGGGAGTCTCGCAAGGATAAGAAATAGCGGTTAGCGGGCCGGGCGGGGGGTCGGGGGGCAGGTCCGGAGTCCACCAAAGGTTCTCAGGTGGTGGTCATTGAGATGGAGCTACGGAAGGATGAGCAGAGCTCGGAACTCCGGCCTGCGGTCAAGTCCCCCAGCAGAACCAGCCTCAAGAACGCCCTCAAGAACATGATGGGCCTGGACTCAGACAAGTGACCACCCCCCGGGCCCTGCCAGAGCAGGGGGACCTGGGCTCCTCTTAGCCCCCGTCTAGGTGCTTTCCTCCTTAGCTCCCCAGCCCCCGCCCTGCCCTCAGCAGCCTTTGAGATGTAAGTTTCATTCCAAACTTCATTCCCCGGCACTTCCTATTTTCCCCCACCTTCCTTCCCCTGCTTGCTGGGAGCCCAGGGCCTGACCCTACCCTTCACCAGCCCCAAGGACTGTGTGTTTGGTGCCTGTCCCTCCGGCACCGAGAAGAAAGGGACCTTGATACCCTGTGCCTCAACCCCAGGCCACCTGGCCTTTCCCTCCCTTGCACCACCCAGCGTGTCCCTCCCTCCGGCTTTCCTTTCTGACCCTCCCTCCCCTCCATCAGGTGGCCCAGCTCCATACTGTGTCCTCCCAGCTAGCTAACATCCAGATCGTCCAGATCAGACTCTCCTTCAGGGTTTATTTAGGTTGTTAGTTATTTTTTATTTTTTAATCCATTCTTTTTTGTTTGTTTGCCTGTACCCTCCCCCCATGACTGAGTACCAATGACGTCATGTGGTTTTTGCAATTCCCCACTCCCCATTATATCCTTAATGGAGAGCCAGCCCAAGCAGAGGGGCCCCTGATGCTCAGTCCTCAACTACAGGATTGGTGCCCCTGACCACTTTGGAGCACTGTTCTGGGACTCAAGGTCATGGGGAAGGAGAGACAGAGAGAGGCAAAGAATCCTCACAGGTCAGAGGATTGAGGAGGGGCCAAATAACCCTTAAGAAATGGCTTTTAAGCAACCAAAGAGAAAGGAGAAACAAATGGGAAATGGGGGGGGGAGGGGAGAGGCTGCACTCCCAGCCATAGGGGATTGTTAGGATTTTTCTACATTCTGTATATTTCTTCACAAACCCCCCGTGTCCTTAAATGTTTAATAAACACTGACATTTCCAGAAGTTCTGCCTCCATCTCCAATTTCCTCATTCTCCTGGGAATATCCCCACCCCTTATTCCATCCCCAACCTCCTACCTTCTCCCATCCTTTCCCTCTCCCACTCTTCTTCCTCATCTACTGGTTTCAGTTAAGAATTTGGCTTTATGGTATGGACTTCCATAGTAGAGTGGAAAAAAACTCTGAAATCAGCTGACAAGACACACTCAACAAATACCCAGTGAGCTTACATTATGTGCTATTACACAGGTTAAAACACGGACTCCCTCTTTGCCAGGATCTTAATTTTGAAAATATGTCAGCCAATCACTAGCTGTGTGGCCCATGGCTAGTTCTTTGATTTTGGTAAGTCTGTTTCTGCATTAGTAAATTCAGATGATACCTGCCCTGCTTAATTCCCTGGATTTTTATGAGAACCACATGAGATCCTGTATACGGAAACCTTTGTAAACTATAAACTGATGTGCAATGAAGATATTAGGGATCAGTCCTTTAGAGATGTTTCTATATCCTGCCTAAAGGATTACACTTCACAAACTAGCATAAATCCCAGACCTATAAACACACACACATACAACTGTAGTTGGTTCACTATCTGAGCTATGTTCTTAATAAATCATTACCTAGGTTGTTGGTATGCTAATTTAAGTACACCATTAATATCCTGAAATACTTAGATGATTGTGGAAAAATGTATATATATATATATATCATTTTCCCTGGGGGGTTCGGGGGGGGTCACTGATGGCAAAAAACAAGACTTCCACAAGTCATCTCTTCACCTTATTAAGAGGTTAAAGATAAGATTTTATTAATTTTTTTAAAGATTTTATTTATTTATTTGACAGAGAGAGACACAGTGAAAGAGGGAACACAAGCAGGGGGAGTGGGAGAGGGAGAAGCAGGCTTCCCGCTGAGCAGGGAGCCCGATGCGGGGCTCAATCCCAGGACCTTGAGATCATGACCCGAGCCGAAGGCAGACACTTAACGACTGAGCCACCCAGGCGCCCCAAGATTTTATTTTTTTTAAATATTTTATTTACCTGAGAGAGCGAGAGAGAGAGAGAGAGAGAGATCACAAGCAGGGGGGAGGGGTAGAAGGAGAAGCAGCCCCCCCCTGCTGAGCAGGGAGCCCCCGATGCCACCGACCCAATCCCAGGACCCTGGGATCAGGACCTGAGCCGAAGGTAGACGCTTAACCAACTGAGCCACCCAGGCGCCCTAAAGATAAGATTTTAAACACGAGCTTTGCCAAAGACCAGAGTGCTTCCATTTACTTCAAGAGGTGTCTTCCACTTTCTTAAAAAGAAAAATTAAAAAAAAGAAAAAAGAAAAATTAACCCAAATTCATTTTAATATAAAGGCTAATAGATTCCACTGGGTAAATGCAAATCAAAACTACAGTGAGCTACCGCTTCACCCCCATTAGGATGGCTACTATCAAAAAACAAAACAAGGATGTAGCAAAATTAGAACCCTGTACTCTCCCGGTGGGAATGTAAAAATGGTGCAGCCCCCGTGGAAAACAATATGGAAGTTCCTCAAAAAATTTAATATAGAATTACCATATCATTCAGCAGTCTACTTTTGGATGTATACCCAAAACAATAGAAAGCAAGATCTTAAGAGATATTTGTACACCCCTGTTCACAGCAGTATTAGGCACAATAATTAAAATGTGGAAGCAACCCAAATGTTCATCAATGGATGATTGACTATTATTCAGAAAGGAAGGAAATTCTGACTTATGCTACAACATGAATGAACTTGAGGACACTATGCCATGTAAAATAAGCCAGTCACAAAAAGACAAATACTATATGATTCCACTTATATGATGTACTTAGAGTAGTCACATCATAGAGACAGAAAGTAGAATGGTGGTTTCCAGGGGCTGGGGGGAAGACGCTTAACTGACTGAGCCACCCAGGAGCCTCCCCCCACCCTTTTAAAAAGATTTTATTTATTTATTTATTTACTTATTTGAGAGAGACAGAGAACATAGATTACTTTAAAATCTTAAAAAAAAATTAGAGATTGAAACAACCTAGAAGACATCTTTTGTTTGTCCCACATGATATGTATTTGTTTATCTAAATTAAAGCTACATTTGATTGTCACAGGGCAACAATCATCTTAAGCTGAATATTGTTCCCCCGTCCAGGTGAGACCTGCATTCTCACTACTCATTTCCTTACCTGCCTGACCACTCTTAATGTATGAATTTGCTACCCTGCCTTAAAACATCCAAGAAATTGGACTAATATTTATGGGTGGGAGTGAGGTTGGGGTAGGGAGGCTACAGTCAGACTACACACACAGAGCTCTTCACAGCTCCTCAACCAGACCACAAGTCATGGTGCTCATCTCTGGCTACACTGTCTACTCCTCAAACCCAGCCATAGTCCCACTGAATATTCTGTTACCTAAAGACTACCTTGTGAAGTTAATGTCTAACAACTTCTATGATAACATAAATATGAGAAGAAAGAGATTAATAAAATGCTTAACTTAGACAAATAAACATATCTAAAACAAACAAATAGAAAATACGTCAATTCAGTCCTTGTTTCTGTGATTGGTCAAGAAGCCAGAGGGGCGCCTGCGTGGCTCCGTCGTTACGCGTCTGCCTTCAGCTCAGGTCATGATCTCAGGGTCCTGGGATCGAGCCCCGCATCGGGCTCCCTGCTCAGCGGGGAGCCTGCTTCTCCCTCTCCCACTCCCTCTGCTTGTGTTCCCTCTCTCGCTGTGTGTCTGTCAAATAAATAAATAAAATCTTTAAAAAAGAAAAAAAAGCCATAATTGTTTGTCTAAAACAAGCAAATAGAAAATATGTCAATTCAGTCCTTGTTTCTGTAATTGGACAAGAAGCCATAATTGATATTTAGGAACTGCTTCCACTACTCATTCTGTATTTCCCCTGCCCTTAGCCAGAATCCCAGATAGTCAGGGTTCTTTACCTGGTAAAGTGACCCAAACTTCATTTCCGACTCAAGGTCTGAGCTCTCAATTGCCCCGCCTTTTTTTGGTGCTACATGTTTCTATTAACATTTACTATAAGGCATAGAAGTACTAAGTGGTGCCCAGAGAATCCCCTGGGTTCCAGAAATAGCTCTCCAATCCCAGTGTGCACCAGCAGCCCAAATTTCTTCTAGGTTATCAGGATCAATCACACCAGCCAGTTGAGTAATCCTTGAACCTCTTGGTTCCCAGATGACCAAGTGATAGTCTCATCTTCCAGTTCAATGGAACAATTGTGTTCGCTGGTAGAAACATTCTCCCTCTGGGAAATAAGTCCTTCAAACCAGCAGAGCTCAAAGTTGCTGAGAGAAACAAAAATTCTGTGACGGGGTTAGTAGGTGTAATAGTGAAAGAGCCACGCTACTTCCACCCCATGACGTCTGAATCCTATACTCTGGCTGTGGGGAAGACGACACCATATAATGGTCTCTGATTCAAAGCATCTATTGGCATCTGGTAAGACAGAGCTCCGTTCTTCTAGTGTTGTCTCCCAACCATTGCTGTGAGTCTTCAGTAAGCCCTTCCATGTTTCAAATAGGCATCTGCTTCTAGGTGATGGAGTATATGGTAAGACCACTTAATTCCATGAGCACAAGCCCATTATTGCACTTTCTTTGCTATGAAGTAGGTTCCTTGATTAGACAGAATGCTATAGGGAATGCTACAACTATGGGTAAGGCATTCTGTGAATCCACCAAAGGTGGTGCTGGCAAAGTATTATGAGCAAAGAAGGCAAATCCATGTCCAGAATATGACTATTTCAGGGAGGACAAATCTATACACCCCCTGTGATGAAAGAGGTCCAATATAATTAACCTGCCATCAGATGTCTGGCTGGTTCTCCCAGGGAATAGTACATATCAGGGGCTCAGTGTTGCGCTCTGCTGCTGAGATGTTAGCATTCAGCAATTGTATTAACCAGATCGGCCTTGATGAGAAATCTATGTTGTTGAGCTCATTCACAGCCTCCAGGCCTACCAACATGACCACTTGGTTCAAGAGACCATTGAGCAAGCACTGGGGTGAACAGGGAAAAAGGCCTTTGGTGGGCATTCACCATCTGAGCCCATTCTCAGCATTTTGTTCACACATCTCTTCCCCAGACTTCCTTGCCACCAGTCTTCCAATCGTTCTTTCTGGCTCTGACCATCCAGCCAAACCGTTAGTAACTGCCCTTGAAGCAGGGTAGATCTGTACCTCTGGCCATTTCTCACTCCAAAGAGTAGACAACCAAATGTGAGAAGAAAGAGATGAATAAAATGCTTAACTTAGACAAATAAACATATCTAAAACAAACAAATAGAAAATACGTCAATTCAGTCCTTGTTTCTGTGATTGGTCAAGAAGCCAGAGGGGCGCCTGAGAGAAGTTTCCTTCACCATTGTCCTTCAGTGTCACTCCTGAGGGAGCCATAATGCTATAGCTCTTCACTTTTGAAGTTTGTTTATTGATTCATTTTAAAAGAATTTTTTTTAAGTAGGCTCCACACTGGGCTTGAACTCATAACCTGATATCAAGACCTGAGCTGAGATCAAGAGTGTGCCACTTAACTGACTGAGCCACCCAGGTGCCCCTATTTATTTTTTTTAGTAATCTTTGCACCCAATGTGGGGCTTGAACTCACAACCCCAAGATCAAGAGTCACATGCTATTCCGATTGAGACAGCCAGGTCCCCCTTTAGCTCTTCACTTTGGGGTGGTACCAGCATATAAACCAGGCTGAAGTTTGTTTGTTTGTTTGTTTCTAATTCCGTTGACTGGTCGTGCACCGAGGAAGAGGGGGCAATGCAACTGGAGCAGTGTCAAAGGATCCTGGGTCACCTGCTCTTACAAGTTACCTTCTGGACGTGTTCAAGCTTGGTTCTTTATATACAGCTTCCATTAACGGTAAAATGCTGTTGTGTATACCCAGTCTTATCGCTAGGTGGATGAAACAACAGCTGGTCCATGATGGGAAGCTCAGGTCCCATAGTCACCTGATGTTCTCTAATCTTTTCCTGCTTAGCTCACTCAAGGGAGCTGAACGTTCCACCCTGGCCCATAAGCCAGGGCTGTGGATCACACACGATTTCTGAATGCAGGAGACCAATTAGGGGGCAGAATAAAATGCGAGTTAGGGAGTCAGAAGGGCCTAAAGTTTTAAGGGAGTTTTTTAACCCCTCTGAACCCCTCTCAATTTATTAAATGGGTGTGATATTGTATAATTGTTAATGAGAATCAAGGTGTGATCTTGACATTTATATTAAGAAATACATCTTTGGTCTTCATCCTGTTTCTGGCATAGAGCTCCAAAACTCTTGGAATTTCCTAATTGATGAGAACAATAAAGATGTCATTTGATATGTTAGTGAGGTGACATGTGGAAAGCCCCTAGATAACCTAAAGATGGTGCTGGATGCCAGGAGAAGCATCCGCGTGATTAGAGATTTGGAACTTTCTGTCCCATCCCCCTGACCTCCAGGGAGGGAAGGGGGGCTTAGAGGTTGGATCAATCACCAATGGCCAATGAGTTAACCAATCATGCCTGTGTAATGAAGCCTCCATAAAAACTTAAAGGGATGGGGTTCAGAGAGCTTCTGGGTTGGCAAACACTTGGAAATGTGGGGAGAATGGTGCAGTTGGAGAGAGCATGGAAGTTCCTGGCCCTTTCCCCATACATTGCCCTCTATATTCTATCTGGCCATGCTAAAGGTCTATCCTTTCATAATGAGCCAGTAATCTGGTAGGTAAAATGTTTCTCTGTCAGCTGCTCTAGCAACTTAATCAAATCCGAGGAGGGGGTTGAAACCTATGACCTATAGCAAGTTGGTCAGAAGCACAAGTGAAAACCTGGACCAGCAATGGGCATCTGAAGGGGGTAGGGAGCAGTCTTGTAGGATTAAACCCTTAACCTGGGGGGTCTGACATTATCCCCAAGTATTAGAACTGAGTTGAATTGTAGGACACCCAAGTAGTGTTAGAGAATTGCTTGGTGGTGTGGGAAAACCATATACACACAAACAGAAACAAGTTAGAATTAGGAGCTGAACCCATACAAGAGAAATACTGAATGTCAGATTATTAGATTGGAGTTAGAATAAAAAGAGTTATTGTTGATTCAGAAAAACCTTCAATAACAGCTTCCTCCCTTAGAAAGTGCTTTGGGGTCATCTAGAAGATTTTACTTTTTTTTTTCTTAGAGAGAGAGCATGCGAGAGGTGGGGGACAGAGGGAGAGGGAGAGAGAGAATCCTAAGCAGGTGTGAGCCCAGTGCAGAGCCTGACATGGGGCTTGATCTCATGACCCTGAGATCAAGATCTGACCCGGAATCAAGAGTTGGAGGCTTAACTGAATGAACCACCCAGGTACCCCCTTTTTTAAATAATTAATTAATTAATTTTTTTAGAGGGGGAGAGAGAGAGGTGGGGGAGGGGCAGAGGGAGAAGGAGAGAGAATCTTAAGCAAATTCTATACCCAGCTAGAGCCCGATGCAGGGCTCGATCTCACAACACTGACTGTGACCCGAGCTGAAATTGAGAGTCGGATGCTTAACCAAATGAGCCACCAAGGTGCCCCTGGGGTCATCTAGATTTTAAATCAGATCTTTCTTTCTAGTCCTGAAGCCCTCCTAATACTCACCATGTAATTTAGTGTATTCTTCTCTTAGAAAAATGAAATTGACAAAATGACTATTAAGAAATTATACTGGGGCATCTGGGTGGTTCAGTCCATTAGACATCAGACTCTTGATCTCAGCTCAGGTCTTGATCTCAGGGTTGTGAGTTCAAGCCCCACTTTGGGCTCCATGCTGAGCAAGGAGCCTACTTTAAAAAAAAAATTATACCAAGCTAAGATTAACAAGTCTGGGGATCTAATGTACAGCATAGTGGTAATAGCTACTAATACTGAATCATATACTTGCATGTTTCTAAGACAATAGATGTTAAATATTCTCACCACAAAAAAGAAATGGTAACTATGTAATGAGATGAGGATGTAGCCAATACTATGGCGCTCATCACTTTGCAATGTATCAAATCAACAGGTTGTATACTCTTAAACTTATACAATGTTATGGGTCAATTATATCTCCAAAAAAGCTGGAAAAAAAGAAGTTAAATCAAAATCTATGTTCTATATTCCTTCCCAGAAGATAGTTTTTGTGTATTGAAATAAATGGAACATGAAATGCTTGCAAAGTCCTTGTGAGAAATTACAGCTAAAGAGCAGTGTCTTGTCCATTGAGCCAGGCTCCATCAAGATAGTAGTTTTCACTGGCTTTCCTCACTCCTGGTTAGTCATGCTCAGGAAATAAAAGGGATCAGAACACTTCCTTAGGAAGCAGTTACCCAGTGTAGAAGAAGCCAAATGGGTATGCTTCCCCCACAAAAGTAGGATGTCTGGGACTGAGCAAATGTGTCTGTACACACACACACACACACACACACACAGTGAGAGACAGAGAGCAATCTCATAAGCAGAGGGTTGATTCTCACGTGTGAATGTTGTCTAGTATTGCTTTAAGGTAGAACAATGATTCAGCAGAATCTGACTCACTTAAATCTCTTTGCTTATTCTAAAAGAACCACAAGTTAGGAATGGTCTGGAGAAGGAACTCACCCCTGTTTTTGGCAAGACCTAAAACAGGCATCAAACCAGACCTGGTTTTAATTCCTGCTGTAGCTCTCTGTGAACTAGGACAAATGACCTGACCTCAAAACCTTGAGTTTGGTTAAGTTAATATCTAACCTATGGTGCATTTCAAAGAAGACATTGAGAATATGTGTAAGCCAGTCACTAGGCACTTGGCACAGAGTAGAAGTCCTATCCATGATAGTGCCTCATCATTCGCTACCTCCCTCCCTTTTCCTCTCTTTTCAGTTGAAGGAAGTAGAGGAACTTCTCCCCCAGCACCCTCGGGGAGAAGGACCTAACTTAACTGTGCGCTGGTCTGGATCTCAGTCTATTGCTGTCTGCTTCACAATTCAGACACCATCACAAGGCAGACATGGTCCTTTTGTCCTGCAAAGGCTTTCCTTCCTAGGCATTAAATGTGGCTCCCAGCTGAGCCCCCCTCCCCCCCCAAATCCTGCTATTTATCTTGTGGTCCCTCTCTGAGTGCCCCGCACATGGTAAAGACTTAAAGCTTAGCTGGAAGCTTTGGGGGTCTCTTTTAGAGAGAAAAGGCGTGGAAGCAGAAGAAAGAGTCCTGAATCTTCAGGCTAGTGCTGGGCCTGGCTTTCCAAAGGCTTAGGGCAATAGTTCCTAATGCCCTCAGTCCAGTGCCCCTTTTTTCCCTCCTGAACAATATTCATATGCAATATAAACTAGATACCTACTTTCGAAAAGTGAATCTAATGCTCTCTCTAACTATATTGTAAAGGTGAAATAAAAGATTAGTTTGTAATAAAATGGAAAGTATTTTAACCAACTGAGCCACCCAGGCACCTCTAAAATGGAAAGCATTTTAACATGTAATGTCAGGTATGACTACATCATATAGTAGTCAGAGCCTTGAACTTAGTACAGAATCCTTGTGAGCGCAACAGCAAGAGATGCACGTGGACGGGTATCTGCAGCGGCGTCTTTGACGACATGGGTTTCTGAAATGGTAAGCAACTCCTGGTGAAAGTTCTGAACAAAGCAAATGATAAGTTCCTTCAATCTACATGTTAGTTGCATTTCTGGGGGATTCAGTGTTTGAAATGGTTCAAAAAATACTTTGTGTTCATATGTAAAATGAAGCGGAGTCCTAGGCTCCCTTGATAAGAGGTTTTTCATCTACATTGGTATCTGGTGGGACTTTTGAAAACACATGTGGGATGTGGGACATTTTGTGCAGCACTGTCCTGATCATTGCAGGATGCCTAGCATCTTTGGCCCCAAGACATGAAATAATACCAGAAGACCCTCCTCCATGCCCACCCAACCCCCCAACATATGCAGATAACCAAAAATTACCCTCATGGATTTCCAAAACATCCCCTAGAGGGCAGTACGTCCCCCTGTTGAGAAGTGGCTGAGGGGACTAAATGTGACCAGGAACCCTCCCATGAGTTAAGGAAGAGTTTGGTTTCCTTTCATGATGCCCGCATCTACTCAGCCTTAGACCTCATGTGAGTCTATCGACCCTCCCTCTAGGCCCACATATCAGCCCTACCTCCCAAGTTCTGAGGCCCACTTCTCTATCCATTCCACTTCATCCAGCACCAGGGGAGGCAGTGGATGAGATCAGGCACCAGTAGAATTCTAGGAGGAGTCTGGCAGAGCAGGCAGGTAAAGCCAGATCTGGTCCTTCCCTGGAAGGAGGGGGGCCAGAGAGGATCCAGATCTTACCTGTGTCAGCCACAGGAGACCAAGTAGGCATGCCTGAGCTCAGCTAAGGGAATCTCTGCTCTCAAACTTGGCTGGACAACATCAGTGCCTTCCAAGCTGTCTGCCTTCACTCATCCTGTCCCTTATCAAGGTGGTACAAGGAGCACAGATTCTGAAGCCAGACTGCCTGGGTTCCCGTCCTTGCTCAACCATTCACTTTGCTTTGGGAAGGTTATTTAATCTCTCTGTGCCTCAGTTTCTTCATGGGTAAAATGGGGATAATAGTATCTATGTTATATGGTTCTAAGAATTCAATGAGTTGATTATATAAAAGTGCTTAGTACAGTGTCTGGCATGTAGTATTTTGCAAATCTTAGATATGATTATAGTCATCACCATTCATGCCCTTGAGGGAGCATTAGGTTAGGGAGTTACCCCAAGTTGGGGGATGAGCATTCCTAAGGACCCTCACTATGATGAAACCGAAGCTGACAGAGTTACGTGTGAGTAAGAATACTTGCAGCTAATCTAGCAGAGATGGCTCTCTGGTTTCATTCTTGAAGATCTAGGTGACTGGTAAGATCTAGGCTGGTAAGATCTAGGTGACTAGGTAAGATCTAGGCTGGTAAGATCTGTGACTAGGTAAGATCTAGGTGATAAGATCTAGGTGACTAGGTAAGAAAGGCCAATTACTATCCTCATCATCATCACCATCATCATCATCATCACACTAAGGGAAAAATAGAATGCTGGATGGAAGAGGGAGGACTGTGGATGCCAAGGCTGGACGGAGGAGGGACGTGGTCAAGGAGGGAATAAGGAAGCGTTTCCTGCAGCCTTGAGAAAGGGCTTACTTTCTGACCATCTATGGACTGTGAGTCTCTGCCTTTGTAGATCTCAAGTCTAGCTGCTACCCGAACAACCAGAAAAGAAACAAACCTCCTGACCTCCAAACCCTCAGTCTTCAGAGGCACAGGCAGCAGAGGTGTTGCATTTGGAGAGATGGTGAAGAACAGGAAGGAACAGCTCACTGTAGAGTGATTCCCGTAAGGGCTGAGTCTCAGGGACCAAGTACAGCAGGAACAAAGTCGCTCCCAAGAATAGCCACACACACCCCACCCCCACAAACAACCCCAGAAATAAAGGAAACACAGCAAGGAGAAGAGGGGCAGAGAGAGGCAGAAGTGGGCAGGAAGGGCAGCTCCCCAAAAGGACATTAGGGCAGGAGTCAAGTGCAAGAGAAAGAGACGGACATGGGAAAGCTGCCTCTATACTAGGGCCAGATCAAGGAGAGGTCAAGAGTCCTTCCCAGCAAGGACTTCAAGTCCCTGGAAGTAGGTTGTCCTGGGAAGCAGAATCCTTGTCCCCTTTAGCTGCCTGAACTTCTCCCAAAACCTTCACCCTCAAGTCTGGGCTCTGGGAACATATTCCGAAGTATTCCCCCTGCTCAGATCTCCAGACCTCTTCCACTTTCATCGGGGCTATCCTCCCAGCTCGACACCCCTCCCTACACAGATGGAAAAGCACCGAAAGGCATGTCAGTGATAGACATGTGATAACTGAATTTGCTTTTTTCCCCTTGACTGTTTCTGCCTGTCTCTTCTGTTAAGCCACGTATTAGAAGAGCACTCACCAGTCCCCAAAGACTTGCAGTCTTTGCTCCACAAAACAAAGTACCCAAGAACAATTCCTTACTGATCAATACTCCAGGATTGTGTCTCCAGCGGCAGGAACCAGAGGGACAGGGAAGAGAAATAGGGCTCTAGGGCCCTAAGCAAGAGATCCCAGCCCAAGCCCAGGGTCCCAAGGAGGAGCTACAGGAGAAGAGGGTCAATTCGAGCGCCGTGCAGTAGAAGTAGGACTGGCAGAGAGAAACTAGCTTTGAGAAACTTTACTGAGAACTACCACTGAGAACCATCTTTCCCAAAGCTACAGACGGTATTTTTGCTACAATGCCCTTTCTTTTATTTTTTTTTTAAGATTTTATTTATTTATTTGAGAGAGAGAGAGAATGAGAGAGAGCACATGAGAGGGGGGAGGGTCAGAGGGAGAAGCAGACTCCCTGCCGAGCAGGGAGCCCGATGCGGGACTCGATCCAGGGACTCCAGGATCATGACCTGAGCCGAAGGCAGTTGCTTAACCAACTGAGCCACCCAGGCGCCCCTACAATGCCCTTTCTTTTAAAAGACGTCTGAGGGCAAGTGTAATGCTTCTAGAGCAAGAAATGGTGAAGGGGGAAAACATTTCAGCACCGTGCTCCAGATCAATGTGGCAAAAAAACCAAAAGGCAGGTAACCGTCCAAACAGCGGAGTCAATAGGAGAGGGCTGGTGGCGAACCCTGCCATTGGCTTAGCACCCCCCATTCTCAGAAGCCCAGATCACCAGGAACAGGGAGCACCTGTCTTACCTCAGCAGACCAAGCTGAGGCCCGGCCAACACCCATCTCATGTCCATGGAATATCCTGTAGCCCCGGGCTTGCTAGGCAAGGATCAACTTTGGGATATAGGTTGCCTTCCAGGGATATTGTCCCTTGCTTCCTACTCCCAGCTGCTACATGGTTTCAGCTTCTGCATTCTTTTTGTTAATTTAAGATTTTATGTATGTATGTATGTATTTATTTTTGAGTGAGGGGAGGGGCAGAGGGAGAGGGAGAATCTCAAGCAGGCTCCCCGCTGAGCACAGAGCTTCACGCAGGCTCGATTCCACAACCCCGAGATCACGACTTGAGCTGAAATCAAGAGTGGGACGCTCAACCGACTGAGCCACCCAGGCACCCCTCAGCTCCTGTATTCTTGAATCAGGAAAGGAAGGGTGAATGTTAAGAAGTGAAGAGAGTGTATGAGAATGAGCTTTTCTTGCTTGATCTTCCAGTGTTCAGCTTCCAGTTTCACTGTATAGAAACCATTTCTCAGCAGTGCAAGCAGCCCTGAATGCCATCATTTTATTTAATTCACGGTTTAAAATCCTCAGCACGTCAGTGGTGCTCTCTCGGATCCAGAGTCATCTTCTCCTTCCCCTAAGTTAGAGAAACAGTGGGAGGGAGAGGGAATGTGGGAGGAAGACAGAGCAGGGGGGACAGGGCGGACAGGTCATTTGGGGATAGGGAGCAAGGAAGGTTGGGTTTATTTTCCAAGGCATAGATCCCAAGCGTGCTCTGAGCCGGAAGGCGAGCGGGGAGGTGGTGAGCAGCCTCACAGGTGTGCACGGGGGCGGTGACAGCCTCAGACAGAGACCATGTGGGCAGTGAATCAAGGTGAGGGCAAGGTCCGGGGGCGGGGGAGGCAGGGGTGGGCTTCAGTCTACATGTTCAGTTCCTGTGCCAGGGTGTGGTCCATGCGGTCAGTCTCCCACCCTCCTTGAGGCCAGCTCAGGCTTACATTCACATTCCTCCCAAGAAAAAAGCAGAAGTAGAGGTTAGATGACCCCACTGGGGTTTTTTCTTTTTTAATCATGATTAAACATGCTCGAATCACACAGAGTGGCTATTCCACTTCTGCTCTGACTCCACAGTGGGGCAGGTGGAAACTACAGGGGTCCCTTGGTTGGCGCGGCCTCTAGGGATGGCTGGATTTGGGAAGTTAGAGGTAGACAGGGTAGCAGAAATCCTTTGTCTAGTACACGTAGTACACGTCTACTGGCAGTAGCTGTGTTTCCAGAAAACTCCCCGCCCTTACCTCTCTTTCCCCCCCAAATCTACTCTAGGCCCATCTCCCTGCCCGCGGCCCTTTGAAACCTCTTCTGCCTCTGCCCCTGATGGTCCTAGACTGGACGGTGAAGGCAACTTTCTCTGGCTTCCACCCGTCCCAGGCTCCGTGCCTTGGAACTCATCTACTCAGCATGCACTAATGTGGAAGGTGCTTGATCTGGGTTGGCCTCGAGGAGAGGGAGGCTCCGGTCCCCACGGTCGCTTAGCTCATAGGAGGGAAGGAGGATGTGTTGGTGCAGAAGGATGTGAAGAGCAGAAACACGTTACCTGAAGTGTGACTGTTGTAACTGGCGGAACAGTGCCTAGGCCCCCCCCTCAGGCACCCTACTCTGACTGCTTCCCCCTCCGCCGACTGCCAGGGGTCCCTCTCTCAACCTCAAAGCCTCTTGCTCTTCAACCTCATGGGGCAGACATAGATGCTGGTCAAGGAGGCTTGTCCCAAGGACAAACTGGTCTACCCTCAGGCAAGTGGCTGCCAATTGAATTCTTCATCTTCCCCCACGTTCCTTGTGCCTCCACTGTTGTGATGGCTTGGGGGGGGACCAGAGAAAATAATATATAAGGATTGAACTTGCCTCAACAAGAGGCTAGAGGGACAAAGACACAAAGACACATAGGAGTCAGAACTGCAGCGAAGGGGAGAAAAGGGAGAGAGTGAAGGACAAGGCTGGTTATTCAGGAGCTAGGATCCTTTTTCCTTTTCTGGAATCTCCGGAACTTGCCCTGAATAGCAAGGGCAGCCTTCTCTGTTTCTGGCGCTGTCAGATCAATGTCGATCTCCTCCTCCTCCTCAGCCTTCTTGGCACCACCAGCTTTCCCTGCAGAGAGTTGAGAGATTCACTGATGAGTAAACCGGCATTGCCCCTGCACCTTTCTCCAGGCCCCAGATACAGTGGTTAGGGTCCACTTCCTGCTGGGCTCTGGGAGGTTCTCCAGTCTTTGCTAGGACCAAGAATGCCTGATCACTCTCCTGGAAGCTTGAGTCAGGGTACTGAGGCTGAGAACTAGCTCTAGTTACTTAGGAGCTTTGCTACTCTTAGACCAAGATGACAAATGTCTTCTATCATCACTTATTCCTCAGTCTTACAACTCAGAGTCCCAGAGCATACTGACTTTCCCCAGCTTTCCCTCAATTTCTGATTGAGACAGTGGCTGGATTATCTCACAAGCCTCTTCCTATCACAGTGCCTGTTTCCAAGCACTCCAGAGCTAGCTTCCACAATCAAGGAGTAAATACTGGTAGGTTTACTTCTTAGGAAAAAGTGGAAGAAAGCCTACAGGTATAGTGGTTCTAACCTAGTGCTTTGTTTCACTTGTCCATATTCCTATTCCAATTACATCCCACTCTAGGAGCTTCCAGACTTACAGCCCTACCTGTCCTCATATCCCTGTAATTACCCACTCTACAAACCACCTGGGCCAACCCCACTCACCCTTTTCCTCTGGGCCAGGTGCCTGGTTGGTTGCTGGGGATGTTTTGGTATTAAGCTGGAAAAGAGAAATCAGAGTATTAGATATTCATAGAAGTATTAAGGTGCCATCCCTTTAGACTCATCATCAACAATTTAAAGTCCTCCTATCACTAGGTGCACTCCTTAATCTTTTGAAGAAGTGGGTCTGAAGATCAGAGAGAGGGAGAAAAGTCATCAAAATTCATTCAACAAGCATTTATTGGCGCTAGGGACATTGCAGAGGACAAAACAGACAAAACCCCTGCCCTCATGGAGTTTACATTTTAGTACACAGAGAGACTAATAAAATATTAGGTTAGGTGGTGGTAAGTGTTACAGAGAAAAGACAGGGAAGCAGGTGGTGAGTGCTTGTGGGAATGGAGAAACACAGTTTTATACAGAATGGTCAGGAAAATTCTGTCTGAAAGTGGCATTTGAGCCAAAAGCTAAAAGAGATAAGTGAAGAAGGGTTACCCGAGTCCGGGCAGAAGCTTCCAATGACCGTAGGTGGAAGTGAGATGAGCTTATTTGAGGAATAGCAAGAGACCGATGCAGCTGGAGTGGAGAGAGGAATGAAGCAGGAGGAAGGGGGCTGGAGACCAGATCAGAGATAACTAGGGTGGGCAGATGACGTAGAGCCCGGGAGTCCTCTTAAGGAGTTCGACTTTGATAAGTGAGATGAGAAGGCACCGGAGACCATCAATTTGCACAAAGCGGGCACGAGGGAGGAAGCAGGAAAACCTGCTAGGAGGTTATTGCAGACAACTAGGCAGGAGGTAATGGTTGCTGGGGTCAGCACCGTGGCGGTGGAGGTAGTGAGACGTGGTTCGATCCTGGGTATATTTCCAAGCTATGACCAAAGAGACTGGTTGATGGGATAAGTGGCATTTTGAGAAAGGGGTCAAGGATGATTCCAAAGTGTTTGGCCTGAGGAACTGAAAAAAACAGAATTGTCATTTCCCGAAATGGAGAAGACAGCAGGAGCAGCAGGTTTTAGGAAAAAAGAGAGGCCTATTAATTACTCAAGAGGAGATGCTTTTATAAGCTGCTGGATATTCAAGAGGAGTTAAGGAGCAGGATCTGGCCTAGAGATATAAATTAGGCCTTTATTAACATAGGGATGACATTTAAAGCCATCAGACTGTGAGATCACCGTCAGATAAAGAGAAAAGGGTCAAATCCTGGGGCATTCCAGTGATGAGAGGTTGTAGAAATGAGGAAAAATCAGTAAGGAAAATTGAGAAGTCAGGTAGGAGAAAAGCCAAGAGAGTATAGGAATTTAGAAAGCATGTGAAGAAACTATTTCAAGCAGGAGAGAGTGATTAGTTGTGTCTAATTCTGCAGGTAGGCCAAGTAAGATGAAGACTGGGGATTGAGCACTGGGTTTTGTTGTATGGAAATCACTGGTGGCTTTGACAAGAGAAGTCACAGTGGAGGAAGGGAGCAAAAGTCTGGTTAGAGTAGGTTCATGAGGGAAATGGAGGAGAGAGATTGAAGCAGCAAAGAGAGAAGGAGTTCCCAAAAAAATGGGGGTGGGAATGTGGTTTGAGGGGGATATGGGGCATGAGAAGATTTCACTTAAGATGGCAGAAATTATAGAATGATTGTGTTTTATGAAAATGATTCAGTAGAGGGGCGCCTGGGTGGCTCAGTGGGCTAAGCATCTGCCTTCAGCTCAGGTCATGAACCCAGGCTCCTGGGATCGAGCCTGGAGTCCAGGCTCCTGGGATCGAGCCTGGAGTCCAGGCTCCCTGCTCAGCAGGGAGTCAGCTTCTCCCTCTGCCTCTGCCCCTCCCCCTGCTCATGCTCCTTCTCTCTCTCTCTCTCTCTCTCTCTCAAATAAATAAAATCTAAAAAAGAAAGAAAGAAAGAAAATGATTCAGTAGAGAAGGGCAAACTGTAGGGACAGAAAGAGGATCCTTGGGGCGCCTGGGTGGCTCAGTCGTTAAGTGTCTGCCTTCGGCTCAGGTCATGATCCCAGGGTCCTGGGATCGAGCCTCGCATCGGGCTCCCTGCTCAGTGGGAAGCCTGCTTCTCCCTCTCCCACTCCCCCTGCTTGTGTTCCTGCTCTCACTATCTCTCACTATCTCTCTCTCTGTGTCAAATAAATAAATAAAATCTTAAAAAAAAAAAGAAACAAAGAGGATCCTTGCTGGAGGAGAAAGGGGGTGAGATCTAGTGCCTAAATAGTGGGTGGCCCTGAACAGGAGCTAAGCACAGATCACCCACAGTAACTGGAGGGAAGGCAGATCTTATAGGCCCAGAGGCAGGCAGGTGGGGACATTTGCAAGGTCTCTTCTCATTGCTTCTGTTTTTGAAGTAAAATAGGTAACAAGGTCATCATCCAAGAGGAGGAGGGAAGAGGTCTTGAAGGAAAGAAGGGGGAAAGAAAGTATGAAATACTCATTTAAGCAAAGTAGGAAAGTGAATGAACTAGGGAACAGTAATATTCCCATTGCTGGGAAGCACTGGGGCCCCTCCTAAGGTCATGGCCATGAATTTGAAATTGGATTAATCAACTGATATGTGTGCTTTTTTCTAGCTTCTCTGTCCAGATGGAAAGTTAAATTTAAAATAATAGGAATTCCCCTTCCTTGGAATTATATCAATAGAGCTGCTCCATCTGGACATTCCTATCTCAAGGTACACTTGATCTTGAGAGAGAGTCACGCCTGTGGGCTCCTAGGTACCCTTGGAGTCTGTTTACTCATTTCACAATTTGAGTACTTGCTATTTGCTAAAATACAGGCTTCTCACGAAGGTTTTGCCATCGCATCCTTAGAATAGTTCAGTGGAGTATACAGCATTCTCCCTCATTTTACCGATGCAAACCTTGGTTGAATGACTGCCAGATATCAGGGCTCTGCTTTAATAAGCTGATAGAATCCAGTTTATGTTATGTAGATTATGCCATTTAGACTCGATTTTGATAAATATTTATCAGCCACTTACTTGTGTTTTGTTCTATGCACTTTTAGGGTATAGAAGAAACACGAGATTCATTTATTCAACCAAGATGTCAGCGCCTCATACATGCCAAGTATTATTCTAGACACTGGGGACACAGCAGTGAGCAAAATAAAGTTCCTGAACTCATTAAACAACCATGCCAGCTAGTGACACGTTCCAAGAAGGAAAATAAAACAGCGCCGTCTAGGAAGGCCTCTCTGATGAGTGACATTTGAGCAGAGGTTTCAGTGACATATAAAAGGAAGGCCTGTCAGTGTGTAGGAGAAGAGCCTTCTAAGCAGATGAAACATGAGGTGGAAAGTCCCTGAAGCAGGTTTTGTGCCTAGTTATGTTCAAGGAAGAGTAAGAAAACCAGCACGGCTGGAGCTGAGTGAATAAGAGAGAGAGCAGAAGAAATGAAGTTGGGTGGGTGGCCAGAATATGAATATCTCTGGACCAGAGCAAAGGCTTGGACTTTTTTCTGAGTTGATGGGAAAGCATTACAAAGTTTGGGGCGGAGGGAACATGGTTTGGCCTGTTTCTAAGAAATCACTTTAGGGGGCGCCTGGGTGGCTCAGTCGGTGAAGCGTCTGCCTTCAGCTCAGGTCATGATCCCAGGGTCCTGGGATTGAGCCCCACATCGGGCTCCCTGCTTGGCGGGGAGCCTGCTTCTCCCTCTCCCTCTGTCTGCTGCTCCCCCTGCTTGTGTTCTCTCTCTCTCTCTCTCAAATCAATTAATAAAATACTAAAAAAAAAAGGTTTGAGGAGAAAAGAGAAAGAGTGAGATAATCATGTAAGAAAGTAAGAGAGTGAACGATGAGACATGGTAGGTAGGATAACCAGGCAGCACTTAGGGCCCACATGAGGGTAATGGACATGGATTTAAAGTGAAACCAGTTAAGAGATTGTCCCTAACTTCCAGGCTGAGTGAAGAGATAAGACAAGTACCCAAACAATATTTACTGAGAATTTATTACATGCTCAACATTATCCCATTGAATCCTCTGAAATTTCCGAGGTATCATCCACATTTTATAGTTGAGGAAACAGGCTTTGAGATGCTAAAGATCTTGTCCAAGTTCAAGCCACACTGCTAGAAACCAGCAGAACTGGCTTTGGGACACAGAGCAGCGGACTCCACATTCAAACCACCAAGCTCTACTATTCCCACAAGATGGAATATTGTCACATGCTCACCCAAATATGGTAACGTGCTAATAATGATTGAATCTAGGTGAAAAGCATATGGATGCGCACTGAACTATTATTCTTTCAACTCCAATACATTTTTTCTAATAAAAAGTTAGGGGGAAAAAAGAAAATATTAATTTAAAGTAAAACAAAATTATTATTTTTAAAAGTAGGATGTAGATTGATATGGTCCAATTTTGTAAAAGATATAGATTGCTTATCTATCTATCTATCTATTTAAAAATCTGGAAGAACATTCACAAAAGTGTTCCCGAAACTCTATGGAATTCTTGCTAGTCCCCCTTTGACCAAAAGAAAGGATCCATGAAAAGAAAGGTTGTTCCTGAGATTCTTGGGAGACCAGCAGGTCATTGCTTTCTTCCCCCATGATCTTCCTGTGGTCATAGTCATTATTTATTTATTTATTTGTTTGCACACGATTGATGTAATGGCCCAGCAGTCACCTACTTGACACACTCCACTCTGGTACGCCATCATCACAAGAGGTTCGCCCATACCGCAAAAGCAGGCCATGGATGGGTAATAGGCTAACAGTCGATAGTCCAGACAAGAGGGTCAGGGGTCAAGAGGCAAATTCTATAGTCCCATGATCTCTGACTTTAAATCCTACTTTCTCGATTGCCAGCAATCGAGACTCTGACCTTGCTTTGTTATCCCTCTGTCTGACTCTAAGCCTGTTCCCTTAATCCGCCGACTCTTTTCTCTCACCCCAGCCCCTCCCCTTTGGAGGAAAATCTGGTCCCAATTCTAAATATCTCCCCTCCGATGGCTGTCTCTTCCTCTACTTTGCTTCTCGGATCAGCTAATCTTGAGCATCCCCCAAGCCCGAATATGTGTCAGGACAGAACCACCTGGGCCACGCTTCCCTCCACCCAGCAGGCTGTCCCCCTTCCTGAGTCTCCCCTGACATTACCGACCCTGGAATGGAGTCACGGCTCAGCTGCTGTCTGGTCCTCCAGGGCTTTCCAGCTCCATTTGGCTTAAATGTATGAGAGGGCGCTGGGGAGACCAGAAAAGGGTGCTATAAGGAGGAGAAGACCCCTATTGCTCACCATGCCCCCTTGAAATCTCCCTCGTACCTTCTGCTGAAAAGCACTATGCTGAGTCTTCTACCTCCTGCCCCTCCTCCCTCCACCCTCTCCAGCCAGTTCTCAAAATAGCCACTCAGAACACGGGATTTCTAGATTTAGTTTTTGGTGATTTGCTGAGGTTGGGGGTGGGGACGGTTAGATCACAGGTTGTTAGCTCCCACACTCTCTATAGTTCTCAGCCCTTTCCTGGTCCCTGGTCTCTGCCCCAACCCTCTGTTTGTTTTCCAGAAACTCAGCGATTTTTGATGAATCAAGGTCCTCTGGTTCATCACCTGTAAGCAATCAGACTAGCTGCACTGTGGGTAAACCAAGGAGGCATGGAGGTCCGCTCTGGGTGAACCAGATACCACATGCTCCGTAAGAGCATCTCTCCCACAAACTCACACCTCCGCAGGATTGATGCTAACCCACAGGAGCTGTGACCAGGGAGGGTTTCTCAGCCTCTCTCTGCCTCACATCCTAGCCAGGTATGGATTACAAACTCTCAGGGGCTCTTCTGCTTCTTTCAACACTGAGCTCTTCTGACCTGTAATAACAACAGTGAAGTGGGTTAGCAAGTCCTTCCTTTTCCTTATAGAACTCAGCAGGAGAACACGAAGAGATCCCGGACTGCAGCAAGCCACCTCCCCTGGCCTTGTTAATAACCACATGTGTCATACCTTCTATGTGCCAGTCACATCTCTACACACTTCATAAACACTGGCACGTGAGTCATTATAACAGCCCCATAAGAGGGCTATTGTAACTATTCTCATTTTTACAGGCATGGAAACTGAGGTAAGAGAGGTTCATTAACTTGCCTACGGTCATACAGCTAAGAAGTAGCAAAGCCAGAATTTGAATCAAGACAGTCTGACTCCATGGGGCCACTGGGTGGCTCAGTCGGTGAAGCGTCTGCCTTTGGCTCGAGTCATGATCCCAGGGTCCTGGGATGGAGCGTCGGGCTCCCTGCTCAGTGGGGAGTCTGCTTCTCTCTCTCCCTCTGCCCCTCCTCTCATGCTCTCTCTCTCCAAATAAATAAATAAAGTCTTTAAAAAAAGGGTGCCTGGGTGGCTCAGTCGGTTAAGCGACTGCCTTCAGCTCAGGTCATGATCCCAGGGTCCTGGGATTGAGCCCCACATCGGCTCCCTGCTTGGCGGGGAGCCTGCTTCTCCCTCTCCCACTCCCCCTGCTTGTGTTCCCTCTCTCACTGTGTCTCTCTCTGTCAAATAAATAAATAAAATCTTTAAAAAAAAAAAAAAAGGGACAGTCTGACTCCAGAGTCCATGCGTTTGAACACCATGCTATGCTATCTCCTCAAGTCTAGCCAAGGAAGGAAGGTAGGAAGGAAAGTCCTAGGGATCGTGACTTCCTACCATTCCCACTCTCAATCCACAGTCCCCAGCACTTTCTTCACGTGTGCTCTACCGGGAACATGTCCGCCCATTATGGGGAAATCTTACCTGTTATTACAGAACCTGATCCCAGACCATGCCTATTGACTCAGAACCCTGATTCTGCCTTTTATCTCGACATGTGTTCGGTGGGCCTCCTGGCACACACTAGGCTGACCTCTGGGCGACAGCTATCACCTGAGGGTATGTTCGTCACTCCCAGGGCCAGATGCTAGCCCTTCAGATTCTGAGAATTCCGTGGGTAGGACCATCCCACTGGTTTCCATTCCAGATGACTCCCTCACCCACATTCAGGTCTGCTATTCCACGTTTCTAGTGAGCTTGGAGCTTGGTTCAGTTCAGCCTCACCGCGCACACAGGACTCAATGTTTCTCACTTCTCAACACGCACCAAACACTAATTAGCAACCCTCAGACCCATCTGCTCTTGCCTTTCCCCAAAGGGCCCTACTTTTTCCCCTTGCCTACCTTCCTATATTCCTTCTCTCCTCACCTCTGGGCCTGACAATGTTCCATTCCGTCATCCTGGCGGTGGCTGCCGGGCTCCTGTGAATATACCCTTATTTCCTCTGCAGTTCGAAGTTGTGGACTCTCCCTCCGCACAGGGGAAGGAGGAAAAGGGTAGGTAAGGCCTGTTAGCCTAAAGAAAGGCTTGGAGAGTGCCGAGAGGGATCTGACATGGCCAGGGCCTCCCTTTCCCTGGATGACACCTCCTCCCAGGGCATTCATCAGCATTTGGATGAATTCCTGTCCTTCCATCTGAGCTTAAGATCCCATTCTCCTTCCTCCTTCTCAGGAGTCCTTACAATCAACTCCCCTCACTCTCGTATATAAAACCTCTCCCTCTTTTTAAAAAAGGAAAAGAAGGCTTCCTCAATCTGAATTCCTTCTTCAACTACCATTAGAGGGAAAAGAAGCAAGCCTAGGACCATGCATTGAGGAACCCCAATATTTAAAGGTCAGAGGGATCTTTTCAAAAAATATGAATAGCCATATGCAAAAAAACCCCCAACAACCAAAAAAACTGAATCTAAACCTTGCACTTCATACAAAAATTAACTCCAAATGCATACAAAACCTAAAACTATAAAACTTCTAGAAGAAAATATAGAAAAAAAAATCTTTGAAACCTTGGGGTAGGCAAAGATTTCTTAGACATACCAAAGGTAGAATTCATAAAAGAAAAAAATTATAAATTAGACCTTGTCAAAATTAAGAACTGCTCTTTGTTTTGTTTTGTTGTTTTTTCAAATTTTTATTTAAATTCTGGTTAGTTAACATATAGTGTAAGATTGGTCTCAGGAATAGAATTTAGTGATTCATCACTTACATACATACCCAGGGCTCATCATAAGTGCCCTCCTTAATACCCATCACCCATCTAGCCCATCCCCTACCCACTTCCCTCCATCAATCCTCAGTTTGTTTTGTATCATTAAGAGTCTCTTATGTTTGCTTCCTTCTCTCTCTCTTTTCCCCCCTTCCCACAGGTTCATCTGTTTTGTTTCTTAAATTCCACATATGAGTGAAATCATATAGTATTTGTCTTTCTCTGACTGACTTATTTCACTTGGCATAATACACTCTAGTTCTATCCACGTCATTGCAAATTGCAAGATTTCATTCTTTTTGATGGGTAATATTCCATTTTATATATATATATATATACATATATATATAGAGAGAGAGTCATACGGCTAAGAAGTAGCAAAGTATATATATATATATATATGCGTTACATCTTCTTTATCCATTCTTCAGTCGATGCACATTTGGGCTCTTTCCATAGTTTGGCTAGTATAGATAATGCTGCTATAAACATTGGGGTGCATGTACCCCTCTGAATCTGTATTTTTGTATCCTCTGGGCAAATACCTAGTAGTGCAATTGCTGGATCATAGGGTAGCTCTATTTTTAACAAGAACTGCTCTTTGAAAGACATTCCTAAGAGAATGAAGAGACAAGCTACAGACTGGAAGAAAATATTTGCAAATCATATATCTGACAAAGGACTTGTATCCTGGATATATAAAGAGCTTTCAAATCCTGGTAACATGAATGCAATTTGCAAAAATGGGCAGGATATTTGGACATGTCACCAAAGAAGATACATGGATGACAAAGGAGCACAAGAAAAGATATATAACATCATTAGTCATTTGGGAAATTCAAATTAAAATAACACTGAGATACCATTACATACCTATTAGAATGGTTCTTTTAAAATGATAATGCCATGTGCTAGCAAAGATATGGAGTGTCTGGAGCTCTCATACATTGTTGCTGGGAATGCAAAATGGTGGAGCTACTTTGGCAGGTTAAGCACACCTTTATTGCTAACACCAGCAATCCTACTCCTAGGTATTTACTCAAGTGAAATTAAAACCTCTACACATAAACCTGTAAGTGAATGTTTCTAACAGTTTTACTTATAATCACCAAAAACTGGAAACAAACCAAATGTCCCTCAACTGAGGAACGATAAACAAAGTGTGGTCCATCCATACTATATGATTAAAAGAAGGAATAAACTACTGATACACACAACCATGTGGATGAACCGCAAATGCATTATGCTATGGGCACCGGGCTGGCTCAGTCGGCAGAGCGTGTGACTCCTGATCTCTGGGTCGTGAGTTCAAGCCCCACGTTGGGCGTAGAGTTTACTTAAAAAAAAAAAAAAAAAGTAGCATGAGGCTAAGTGAAAGAAGCAAGACCCAATTTTATGACATTCTTGTAAAGGCAAAACTATAGCAAAAGCAGAAAGATCAGTTCAGTGCCTGATAAAGGCTGAGGTCACAGGAGCGGTGACTACAAAGGGGAAGTGGGGAATCTGGGGATGATGAAACTGCTCTGTATCTTGATTGTGGTGGTGGTTTCATGACTACATGTTTGTCAAATTCACAGACCTGGGGCGTCTGGGTGGCTGAGTCTGAGTCGGTTAAGCGTCTGACTCTTGATTTGGGCTCCGGTCATGAGCTCAGGGTCATGAGATTGAGACCCACGTCAGCTCTGTGCTCAGTGGGGAGTCTGCTTGGGATTCTCACTCTCCCTCTCTGTCTGTTCCTCCCCCTGCACACCCTGTCTGTCTCTCCCTCTCTCAAAGATAATATCTTTTTTAAATACATAAATCTTAAAAAAAAAAAAAGGTTCACAGAACTATACACTGATAAGGGCACATTATACTGCATAGAAATTATACCTTAATGTTTTAAGTGTGAAAAACAGCAAAGGAGAGGTCAAGAGGCTGGCCAAGACTGAGAAGGAGCATTTAGAAAGGCAGGGGAGAAAGGTGTACGGGACAGGGGGCGGGGGCGGGGCAGGGAGGCCTCTCCCAGCTCCCTTCTCTTCATAGCTGAGCCCTCTGAACACTTACTGTCTCCCATTTCCTCAGCTCCCACACTCTCCACCCCACTTCAGCCTCACTTGTCCCCCCTCCTACTCCCAGAAACTCCAGTGCTCTCTCTGATAACCAATACTCTCCCTGATACCAAGTCAAATGCAAAGGGGCAAGCTCCATTTGGCTTGACCTCTTGAGGCATTTGACGCTCAGTCATGTCACCTTCTTCTCCCATCTTCTTTCCCTGGCTCCTGAAGCATCATAGTTTTCCCTGATTTTCTCCTACCTTTCTGGGCATTTCTTCCCAATGTTTAAGTATTGGAGACTCTCCAGGTTTAGAGCTAGGCTCCCTTCTGTTCTCTCTTCCTAGGTGATCCTATCTGTACCTATGACTTGTTATCATTTATACCGGCTCCGTCCAGTAGCATGGGGGTTGACAAACCACAGCCCCCCGCCAAATCTGGCCTCTAGCCTGTTTTTGTAAATAGAGTTTTGCAGCCATACCCATTGTTTACGTCTTATCTTTGGCACCACATCAGCAGAGCTGAATAGTTGCAACAGAGGCCATATGGTCCACGAAGCGAAAAATATTTAGTATCTGGCCCATGACAGAAGAAGTGTGCAGTAGAACTGCAATAGAACTTTCTGCAATGATCGAAATGTTTTCTATCTGTGCTGTCTGATGTATGGCATCCACTAGATGCGTGCGGCTGTTGAATACGTTGTAATGTGGCTAGTGCAACCGGGGAATAAAATTGATAATTTTATTTAATTTTAATGAATAAGTCAATCATTGTTCATTAAATAATTAATAAGGAGAACAGCTACATGTGGCTAGTTGCTACTACACGGAGCAGCACACTGAGGGCTCAAATGCACATCTCTATCCCAGACCTCTCCTTCGTGTTCTAAAACACCTGCACCGGATGTTTTACAGACACCTCAAACTTTAGGGGCACCTGGGTGGCTCCGTCGGTTAAGTGACCGACTCTTGATTTCGGCTCAGGTCATGATCTCAGGGTTGTAGGATTGAGCCCCGCATAGAGTCTGCTTGTCCCTCTCTTGCTGCCCGCCCCCCCCCCCCACACATGCTCTTTCTCTCTCCCTCAAATAAATAAAATCTTAAAAAAAATCTTAAAAAAAAAACAAACCTCAAACTCCATGTGTCTCAAACTGGATTCATAATTCTACTGACCCAACCTAATCTTCTGCAAATATTCTCTATCTCATCTACTTATACAAGCCAGAAACCTGGAAAGCATCCTTCACACCTTCTTCCCATCACATTGCATATCCAGTTGGGTGTTAACTCCTGTTAACTTTATCTCCCATCTCTTACTCCATTCACTTCTCCCCACTGCGACGGCCCTCACACAGCTGTTTCCTACGTGGACCACTGCAATAGCCCAAGTGGTTACCGATACCCTTAGGATAAAGAAAATCCTTAATGTGGTCATAAGGGCCCTACATTTGCAGCCTCTGATTACTTCAGTAACCTTGTCTCTGGAACATACCTTGTCCCTTCCCATCTCAGGACCTTGGCACATGGTTCTCTTTTTTTTAGTTATTTATTTAGTTAATTCCTGCTTATCTTACAGAGCTCCCCTCAAGGGCTCCTCCCAGGAAGCTCTTCTCAGCTCCCCAGATTCAGCAAGGGCCTTCATTTTTTTTTAAAGATTTTATTTATTTATTTGTCAGAGAGAGAGAGAGAGAGAGTACAAGCAGGTGGAGCAGCAGACTGAGGGAGAAGTAGGCTCCCCACTGAGCAGGCAGCCTGATGTGGGGCTCGGTCCCAGGACCCTGGGATCATGACCTGAGCTGAAGGCAGACGCTTAACTGACTGAGCCACCCAGGCGTCCCATCTAGGGCCTTCATTATGTTTTAATAGCACCCAGATTTCTTCTTGGCAGCACTTATTACTCGTGTAACTAAATTAATTCCGTGGTTAGATACTGAATGTATTCTCTTCCATTTCTGTGCAAGTTCTTTTGCGGGTGGGGGCTCTATGTATCTTCTTCACTGCTGTACCCCCAGGGCCTAGCAAAGGCCTTACACATGATATGCACCCCATATTTGTGGGATGACTGAAAGGCGCCCCCACTCTGTTCTTTTTGCCACTGCATCTAGGTTTCTGAAATCAAAATTGTTTCCAGGTTGCTGAGGGCCTCAGCATCACCAGTTCGGAGATGGTGAAGATACCAGAAGCCAGGTCACTGCTTTCCCTCAGCTCAGCCTATGGGCCTGAAAAGGAGCTGAGGATGAAGGAGAACTTCTCTAGAAGTGTATTTCCTATTACCTGTATAAGAGCTACTGTGTATTTGCCTTTCCTTCGCCACCCTCCTCACCCACCAGATTGCCATTCCCTTCAAAGCAAAGTCCACAGTTACCGTTTATTTGTATATCATGGTAACAACAACCTATGTCTTGCATAGAGTAGGTACTCCACATTTATGTGAATGAAAATTTCGCGAGCCTCAAATTCCTGGGAGGAGCACCACAGCATATTAGGTAGAGCTATATAGATCTGGTTTCATATCCTGGATCTGCACTGACCCTCTTCAAATCCCAGCTCTGCCATCCCTAGCTGTGGGACACTGGGTAAAGCACTTGGCCTTGCTGTGCTCAAATCTCTCACTGCAGAAAAGGCTAATATACTATTTTGAAGGGTGAAAAGAACTGGAGACAATATATGTAAAATGCCTAGCATATATGAAATAGTTATTGTTTTGAAGTAATGTAACTCTGGGTTATATATAAGAATAGGTGAAGGGAGGGGCGCCTGGGTGGCTCAGTCGTTAAGCGTCTGCCTTCGGCTCAGGTCATGATCCCGGGGCCCTGGGATCGAGTCCCACATCGGGGTCCCTGCTCCGCGGGAAGCCTGCTTCTCCCTCTCCCACTCCCCCTGCTTGTATTCCCTCTCTCGCTGTGTCTCTCTCTGTCAAATAAATAAATAAAATCTTAAAAAAAAAAAAAAGAATAGGTCAAGAGGGATGGGGCGCCTGGGTGGTGCAGTTGGTTTAGCCTTCGACTCTTGGTTTCGGCTCAGGTCGTGATCTCAGAGCCGTGAGACTGACCCTGTGTCACGCTCCGTGCTCAGCACAGAGTCTGCTTGAAACTCTCTCTCCATCTCCCTCCCCTCCAAAATAAATAAATAAATCTTAAAAAAAAAAAAAAAAAGACCAGGTCCAGTCCCTGGGGTAATGTGTGGTTAAGGTCCTGGGATCAAAGCCTAAAGTGGCCATCAAGTCAGTCTTCACTAAGTAGAACTGAAGGAGGAAGACGATGCCCAGGATTGCTCTAAGGGCCCTTGAGGCTTATTCTGCCGCCGTGGGAGCTTCATAACCAATCTCTTTTTACTGTAAACCGACACTGGAAATCAAAGTCTCCATCTTCCCTATGTTTGTCCCCAGAAATGCTGACGAGGGCTCTAAGCCTCTGGTAAAGGGCCCAGCAATGGTCTGCTGGGCAGAAACCGCCTTCTGTCCAGCCGCTGCCCATATCTGGAGCCTGGAGCCTCCTGGAGCCCCTCCCAGGTGCACAGGAGGGGTGTCCTGAACCCCCGAAAAAGTTCACATTTCATTTCAAAGAACCCTAAGACACGACACACACGTTTTTGTTTTAATCATAAAGATGGTTGTGCAAATCTACCCGCTATCTCAGAGGGATGGTTGCTTGGTGTTGTCTCGGCAAAGAGCCTGAGAGCAGACAGGCAGTGGTAACTGGGGAAGAGAGACCTTCTCCCGCTGGGCCAGGCCCACCCTGCCTCCTGCCCGGGCTGTGTTTCTTCCTTTCTTTGTCTTTTTCCTCAGTGATGCTGTTGCCACAGCAACCTGTGTTACCAGAAGAGGCAAGAGGGTGTCACCCCCTCTGCTCCAAGCAGCAAGTGAGACCTAACCTGGGGCAGGGAAACTGCGCAGATTTCCCTGTACCCCTCTTGCCCCGGGGCTCTGAATAGCAGCATCACAGGTTGTTAGCAGCAGCAACAGAAGGAACAAAGGAGCACCTCTGCACACTCTGGATTTGCACGATCCGGCTTGGGTGCTTTGCAAATGAAAACACATCATATACACAGTTCAGCCGGAGTCACTTGGCTCACATGAATGGGCACAGGTACTCAGAATCCTGTCCTGCGGTCCAGAGCAGGAAACCTCCAAAGGGCCTGAATCCTAAAAGTCCTAAATAGGAGTCCCAAAAGACCCTTTCCTCGCTGGTGTATTGTCAGAAATCCTAGGCTCTGTCAGCCCCCGGCTTGCTTTAGAGGTGCAGAAAGTGAAGGCGGACTGGAGTGAGTGCATCTGCTTCCAAGTGGTGACGAAGAGGGTCCCCAGGGACCCTTCTCCCCCTGCTGACGTATCCTCCCCCGATGCTAGACGAAGGTCGCTGCTGCAGGGCTTCCGAGGGGCCCCAGGAGCCGCCCGGCTGCCTGGGAGAGACCCCAGCCGGCTGTTTGGAGCGCGGCTGGAGCCTTTCCAATTCCTCCAGTGCAGCAACCAGCTGCAGTCCTCAAACAGCCTCGGAAAGACTTGTTCAAGGTCACCCTCCACATACTAACAGAAGGAGAACCAGGAATTCTTCCCTCAGGCTCTATATACACACATTCTTTTCCTCAAATAAGGACTACAACCCAAATACCTTATAACTCAGATGCCTCCCAAGACAGGAATAGAACCCAAGCAGAGTCCAAGCTCCCAAGCCCCCTGTCCCCTCAGCTACCCCAGCCCTGTTGCCTGGAATAGCAGCAACCCCCCACCGGAGTCCAAGGCAGAGTTCCTTGGCCATGCCAGCTCACGGTACGCAGTGAGTCAACAGCCCTGGCCCTTCCCCCCAGCATGGGCTGCCATGGTTTAATGAGTGGTTATTTGTGGTGCTCTGCACACGGCTTGGAGCTGTGTCTTCTACCCCACACTGAGGGCAGGGGTGGGGGAGAGCGAGTAGTGCCAAAGCTTCATTTATTACTATAATCTTCAATGTGCATCCCACCCATGGCGTTAATGTCCCAAAATAAACGCATTAATCCCCCCACAGCCGACAAAGCAAACACTCAGCTGGAGGGCTTTGTGTGGGAGGGAGGCAGCAGCAAGGATGACAGAGTGGTAAACGGAACCTCTTTTCCCTGGGGCATGGGGGGGAGCTGGGAAACCAGGTGGGCAGGCCTTTAGGAGTCAGCCTGGAATGAGACCTCGGGGAGGAGAACGGGTCAAGGGCCAGGTTTTGAGGCACTGGTTTATAGGCACCTGCAGGGATGCAGATCTCCTAGGAAAAGTGGTTTCGGATCTGCTTCTCACTTGGCTTACTCTTGCAGGTAAAACAAGTCTGGGGCAAGTCAAGGCATTTTGAGCAGCCGGTCCGGGGTATGGATGTAGAACACCATGCACTTAGGATCCCAGGATCCCAGTAGGCTCCCATCACTTACTTAGCAGGTCGAATACATTCTCCTGTTCCCCCCTTCTTAGAGTTTTCCTCCCAAAGCCTTTGTACTCTTCTTGGAAGTCAAGGAACCCAACGAAGGGCTCAATGTTCAGCGCCTGTTTGGTTAGCAGGGACACCAACTCTACGTCTGGCACTGGGTCCTCCAAGTCAAGTACTTTAGAGTTAAGAGCATTGCTCTCATTTCTTTCTTTTCAGAAAGAAAACCGCTCCCTCTGGTCCTTGATGCTCTGCAGTTATGGGGATCAATGATGGACACCAGGAACTAAGAACCACAAAAGGGGGCCTCCAGGCTTCCCACGTCACTTTAGCACCCACTTGCAGGATGACCAGACGTCAGCCTGCATCAGGAAGGATAGTACTCGTCCTGCCTAGTATTCTACCCAAATGTCCACTGCTGATAACTCTTATCTCATGCTGGTCTCTCCTCTCTCTCTCCCTTCTGGTTCAGCATTTATTAAATCACATTGCTCAGATTTCCTGTAAAAAGTACTTGGCGATCTATTCCTTAACAGTTGCATATAAATTAAAGCATTCTAGGGGCGCTTGGGTGGCAGTTGGTTAAGCGACTGCCTTCAGCTCACTTCATGATCCCAGGGTCCTGGGATTGAGCCCCGCATCGGGCTCCCTGCTCGGCGGGAAGCCTGCTTCTCCCTCTGCCCCTCACCCTGCTTGTGTTCCCTCTCTCGCTGTGTCTGTCAAATAAATAAATAAAATCTTTAAAAAAAATAAAATAAAGCATTCTATACTCACTGGGGTAACACATTAAAGGACTCTTAAGGAATTCTTTTGCTGTGAGAAGTCTGTGCCCCTCGTCTTGGTTCTAGCATTGTGTAAACTTACATAAGGTTTGGGCCTCAGTTTCCTCATCTATAAGATGAGAAGATGGGGTCAGATGAGCTTTAGGGCTTCTTAACAAATCTAAAATTATATCACTAAAATGTCTGGATATATTATTTGAGAGTCTCTTGGTGAAAGATATACCTGTATTTCTATCTGAAAGAATTTTTGCAGACCAAGTTCATTTTTTTTTTCCATGATAAAACAGACTCATGAAAGACAGTTTGGAACTACATAAAAACAGAAAACGGGGAAAGGCATTCATAGAACACTACCTTGAAAAGACAATTACTGACCTGATCCTTCTTCCTCCCTCTCCCCCTTCAACCCTATCTCCATCCAGTTCATCGGTTAAGACCCTCCACAGAAAGACATGAAAGAGGCATCAGGTTTGTGTATCTGGACTCCAGCCACATTATTTATGGGTGCCTGCCCTTATAGAGACTTGCCCTTCTGAGAGGTAACAGATCCCAGCTTAGGAGAAAGAGTCGTCCATATCCCCGGTTAGAAGACAACTGTCATCCACTTTTCCCAATGAGAGGCTCCTGCTCAAGCAGCCAGAGACAACAACCTGAGATCGGTGACTAAGAAAGGGACGAGCAAGTTCTAGAACCAAGTTCCGGTTTCCCTTACTTTGGAAGACATATTATTTCCAGAGGTGGAAGGCATCCCAATATTAAGTAGCTAGCCCTTCTATTTTATATGTCCAATAGAACCATAATCATAGGGCTCCTGGGTGGCTCAGTCGTTAAGCGTCTGCCTTCGGCTCAGGTCATGGTCCCAGGGTCCTGGGATCGAGCTCCGCATCGGGCTCCCTGCTCCGCGGGAAGCCTACTTCTCCCTCCCCCACTCCCCCTGCTGTGTTCCCTCTCTCGCTGTGTCTCTCTCTGTCAAATAAATAAATAAAATCTTAAAAAAAAAAAACATAATCATAAAAAAATACCAAAGAGAGAGAGACACTTGGATTTCCTCCAAGTCCCTACCAGGTTCCCTAAAAACTGGCTCACAGAAGACAACCTGACCAAACTCCCGTTGTGGGGATTCTGACAGATATGCACAAGAAAGAGAATGTGATCCCCCAAATGTGATATCCCATTCCTATTACCTAAGAGGACAGCAAGCAGAATAATAAAGGAGGAGGTATCAGTTCTAAGCTCTCTCCTAGTGAGATTTCTCATTGATCTGTTCCTTGGTCCAGCCCCTGCCAGCCCAAACACAAGACAGACACCATGAGGACAGTTCCCAATCATCCATGACCCCCATTGCAACAGAATGACTGCCAGACCAAGGGATTCCCCCAGCTGGGCTCCTCCCGGTTGAGAAATGCAACAGGATCACAGGAGAACTTACAAGTGTACCTTGAAGCAGCCAGCTCCACCATATGACAAGGGATTACAGGCAAGAGCCCCCAGGGAATGAATGCATCGCCCATTCCCATCCCTCACTGAAACTAGCGAAAAGTTACGAACTCTCAGAGATAGACTGTGATTCACAGCAATCAACTCCGGCCTGCAGCTGTGAATAGGACAAGCTGGGGATGAGTCCCTGCGCTCCTCTGTGCACGAATATACACGCACATGGACAGGGAGATGCTCTGCTGCCGTACTGAGGGAGAGCAAACAGCCACGAAGGCAAAGTAGAGCTGGAGATCCTCCCCAGCGGCCCCACCAGCACCCTTACTCTTCGGTCGCACCAGGTCTGAAGACTGCTCTCCAGTTTTAATTCTTCAGTTGAAATGCGAATCTCTTCATGAGATCCCAACTCCTCTCATTTCATGCACTTTCTCTGAAGCAAGCAAAAAAGCAGGTGGGGGAGGTGAAGCTTATATAAGATTCAGGGTGCACAGGGCTTTCCTGGGCTGGGCACTTCTGCCTGAGCAAGGAGCCCCGTGGGGATGCACCGAGAGAAATGAAGCGGTCGGGAGTCTCCCTAGAGCTCCAGAGCCCTGAGCAATACTTCCGCTTTTTATCAGAGCTCTTTCAAGAGGAAGAAAGCAGGCCTGGTCTTGGCCTCTAGGGAAGCAGAGCCCCTCTGGGGATCTGGCTCTGAAGGAGCTAGTCTCTGTGTACACCCAGGTGGCTGCTTCTGGATTTTATAAATACTCATCCCTGCAGCCAGGCTCAGCTCCATATTAGAAGGCAGCTTTGACAGCTAAATTGTTAGTTAGAACCAACTCACTCTGACAGCCTGGAGGCTGGGCAGCCCTGCACACACACTGACAGCTAGTCCCCATCCAAGGATCCTACTGTCATTCTGCTGAGCTCCTGAGTGAGGCTAGCCAAGTTCAGCAACTAAGTCAAGCCTTGACTTTCCCCTCAAACACGAAACTGTTTTCCCTGTTGCTGAAACAGCTTTGAACCCCGCCAAATACCACCGTAAATGCCAGCCCCTGTGGCATGTCCTACAGAGTCTGTGCAGTTGCCCCCAAAAGCTCAGACCAACCACACATCTTCATGTTGGCATAGCCTTCAGATCACAAACTCCCAGGGGATGGCTTGAATTGCAACTTGCAGCTTTAGAAACTCTAGAGGGGGCCTTGAACTCCAGCCCTCAGTGAAAAAGAGGGCAAAGAGCACCTCTCTTCTCATATCACGGCTGCTCATGTTAGAAGCAAGAGGAAAGAAGACTGAACAATATGTATATATTTTTTCCTTTTCTTTCTGAAAGGCTGCCATGGTCGCAGTCACAACCAGCTGAGGGACTAGAAACCACTTTAGTTCATCTGCAGCCCCCGGACTAGCCGAATTTTCCAGGATAAACTTAGTGGACATGGCAACCAAGACAACATAGCAGTCAGCACTAATTGGCTCCCTGGATGACAACTTTTGGTGGGAGGTCAGCAGAGCTCCTACTAAAGATAAAGATCTAAACTGAGACCCAGCTCCAGGGTCCTGTCCCCCCACTAGCCTGGTATTCTTGAGAAGTCTTGTGCTCATTTTCTGTAATATTCCAAAACAGAAAAGAAGAAACAGGGACAGAATAACAATAGCTAAAGTAGATTGAGTGCGTCCTCTGTGCTATGTCCTAAGTACTTTTCATGTATTATCTCACTGAATCAGAACAATCCGTATTACCCCAATTTTATAGATTAAACACTGAAGCAGAGAAAGGTTTAGGAACCGGCCTAAGGCCACATAGCTAGTAAGTAGTAGGGCTGGGACCTGGCATATAGCCGAGAAGTTGGATTTATCACAAGATCCTGGGCACTGGGAACGGGGTTGCATGGAGCAGGCTTGTTGTGATGCTACCATCCGCACCGACTTCACTTGGGAGGGAAGATCCTTGATTCTGGATCCTACGGAATGCATTCAAACAATGGAAGAGGTCTTTCAAGTCTCTGCTTTGACCCCTCCCTATCTATGGATGGTGTTCTGGGAAAAGAGAAAAATCCCAGTTAATGGACTGGCTCTGGCTCAGATGAACACGGTGGATCCCGACAGGAAGACCTAGGATGTAACAAGCACTGCAGAGGGAGGTCTCTCTGGAAGGGGACAGCTCTCCAGGAGTGGACATGCCCCCGCTACAGGGGCTCCGGAATATCAGACATGGTCCCTCCAATGGTTGGTTCCGGTCTGAATGAATGGAGGGTGGGATGCCCCCTTCCTAAAAGGGGGAAATGTGGCCACCCCAGGGGGCTAGGCTGGAGTTCTTGCTGAAGGCTCCCTAAGCAGTGCAAGAGCAACACAGCCCTCGGAGAAGGACCATACAGGCGAGCGTTTCTCTCCGAAGTCCGGGGACTGAAGGGAAGCCCGAGTGACCTCGGAGCGGCAAGACAGATGCAGAGGGTGGAATCCCGAGGAGGCGACTTATCGCCTGAGACCGCAGTCCCACTTCACGCCTGATGCCAGTTCCCCGCCCCCCCCGCAAAAAAAAAGCTCCCTGCACAGTGCGGGGCTTGAAGCCTCCGACTTCCAGTCGCTTCCCAGCGCCCGAGGTGGGAGCTTCCCGGGAGGGGCAGTGGGGCGCCCCCGGAGGTCTCCGCGGCTCCCGGCTGCCGCGCCCTCCCTGGCTCCCCGGGACCCGGGCCACGGCTTCCCCGCCGCAGGCTCACCCGGAGCGGGGGGTGGGGGTGGGGGGCCGGCAGCGCCGCTCACCTCGCTCATCGCGGCGGCCGGACGGGGCGCGCAGGGCGCGGCACGTGCAGGGGCGGCGAGGGGCCCTCGGGGCTGCGCGGGCGACGGCCGCGAGTGGCCGGGCTCCGAGGGGCGCGCCCCGGCTGACGAGCAGGGCCGAGTCTAGTGCGGGGAGCCGCTGCTCCGGAACCCGCACCCCGGCTCTCGGCGACCAGGTTCCCGCCAGGTGTCCCCCTCCGACCCGGTCCAGTCGGAGCAGCTCCGCGCGCCTCCTCCGGGACCATCTTTTATAGTCAGCTCCGTACCCGCCTCCAGCCCGACCAATAGGAGCTCCTCCTGCCGCAGAGTGACGGCCCCTCGCATCCAATGGTGGCAGGCCCAGAGGTCTGCTGCATTTCCAAACTAGGGTAAGACAGTCAGAGAGCGGGAAGGAGGGGGAGACCGTCGGGGGATGAGAGCACGGAAAATGAAGGAGCGCGAGCAGAGGAGAAGAGGAAGGAGTAATACACGAAGGAGGAAGGAGAGAGAGGGAAAGGAGTGTGCGAATTTGTGGGAGCGAAGAAAGAAGAGCTGGAAGGAAATAAGAGGGTACATGAGAAGCAGGAAACCGTGAGTGGAAGGGGTAAAGCCGAGAGATGTTGCAGATCAAGGTTTACTCGTAGGATGGCAGTCTGATTAAGAGTAAAATCTTTAAAAAAAAAAAAGAGAGAGAGAGAGAGAGACGGTAGGAAGAGAGGAAGAGAGAGGAAGAGGAGAGACAGACAAAAAAGCAAGTGGCGTATTCCGTGGCAAAGAACAGGGAAATTGTGAAGTGCCTGTTTGGGAATATTACAGATCTTAGGAGTAGAAAGACATTTTACGATTCATCAGTCTTACCTCCCACAAAATGAAAAAAAAAAAAATCCTCTCAAAAAAAAAAAAAAAAAGATGGTCCCTTAGCATCCACTTGAATAGGTAATGGGCTCCCCACCAAAGTTAATTTACAACTCCTTCTTCAGGGGTGCCTGGGTGGCTCAGTCGTTAAGGGTCTGCCCTCGGCTAGGGTCATGGTCCCAGGTTCCTGGGATTGAGCCCCGCATCGGGCTCCCTGCTCGGCGGGAAGCCTGCTTCTCCCTCTCCTCCCTGCTTGTGTTCTCTCTCTCTATCTCTGTCACTGTTTCTTTCTCTCAAATAAATAGATAAAATCTTAAAAAAGAAAAGAAAAATCCCACAACTTATTTTTAAAAAACAAACGAACAAAAACCACAACTGCTTATTCATTCAGTCTCACTGTGACAATGTGCCCTCCGCTGTGCCAGGCACGATGGTGAAACTATAAAAAAAGGAGACACACTTATTATGGCAACAACTTACTTATTATGACTTTGCACCTATTGTTGCCTTTAAAATGGGTTTCAGCCGGGGCGCCTGGGTGGCTCAGTCGTTACTGCCTTCGGCTCAGGTCATGGTCCCAGGGTCCTGGGATCGGGCTCCCTGCTCCGCGGGAAGCCTGCTTCTCCCTCTCCCACTCCCCCTGCTTGTGTTCCCTTTCTCGCTGTGTCTCTCCCTGTCAAATAAATAAAAAATCTTTTTAAAATAAATAAATAAATAAAAATAAAATGGGTTTCAGCCTGCAAGTCCTGCCTCCTAGAGTCTAGCTTGCATCTTCCTCCAATTCAAAGAGCGACCCATCTGGTGGCCCGTGTTTGAGAACCAGAGTCTACTAGCCAAGCGGGTGTAGGGAGTGGATGTGAAAGGTGAAGCCCACAGTCCAATCTGTAGAGATTATTTTTCAAGAAGATGGAATTTTACTAAACAATTATGTCATATAAGTTTCAAGGAAAAAATATGATTCGAGCAAGATGAAGAGAAGCAGAACACCTAGGGAAAAGTCATGAACTCCCTGATAACTTCAGCTGCCATTCCTGTTTATCTAAATATCTAGCCTTCATTTCTGTTTTAAGGAAATCCTTCAAACTCTCTTGTCTGTGATACTTCTAGGCATTGTGAAACCTCTTAGCCTACATAAAGCCTCAGTGAGTCAAAACCAAACTCTCTCAGCTTCAGCTACGACACCCTTTTGATAATTTCCTTCATGGCCTGTAATAACTGAGTCATTAATAGCTGAGCTACTCTCAGCCAAGAACCACTGATCTCTTTTCAATAACCAGATTCAGATAAGACCTCAAATACCCTTTCTCTAGCTAGCTCCTCTGTACTTTTACATTTTCTTTCTTTTTCCTTAGTACTTAAAAAAATTTTTTTCAAGATTTTACTTATTTATTTGAGAGAGAGAGTGAGAGAGCATGCGTGAGCAGGGGAAGGGGCAGAGGGAGAGGGAGAGAAAGAATCTCAAGCAGACTCCACGCTGAGCACGGAGCCCCACGCAGGGTGGGGCTGGATCTCTAGACCCCAAGATCATGGCATGAGCCAAAACCGAGAGTCAGAGGCTCAACCGAATGAGCCACCCAGGCACCCCACTAATTCAATTTTTTTTAATTCCAATATAGTTAACATACAGTGTTATATTACTTTCAGGTGTACAATACAGTGATTCAACACTTCTATACGTCACCCAATCTGCTTTTACACTTTCTCTGCCAAATCAGAAACAGAGAAGAAGGGGACAGATCAGGTCTTTTCCCCCATCCACCTGAGATCCTCTGACTCTCACTTACCAATGGGATGCAGTTGCCTAAGTTACCCAGTTTCTAACTAGGCTAGCTCCTACTCAGTCTATGCAGCCTATTCTGTTTTCCCCCACCTTTCTAATGAATGGCTAACTAGCATTGAAAAGATTGTCTTTAATGAAGCAGACCTCTCCAAATTTCTTAAACAGCTATGCAGAGATTATAAAGAGAATCTAAGATCCTAGATCAGAGATCTGCAAGCTTTCTCTGTAACAGCCAAATAGTAAATACATTAGGCTTTGCAGGCCTGATGGTCTCTGTTGAAATGATTCAAGCCAACCACTACAGCTTGAAAACAGTCCTGAACAATAAGCCAGTAAGTGGGTCTCTATTCTAATAAAACTTTATTTGTGGACACTGAAGTGTGAATTTCATATAATTTTTATGTGTCATAAAATATTCTTTTTCTTCTTTTTAAATTTTAATGAAAAACCATTCTTAGCTCATAGGCTCTGCAAAAAGAGGCAGCAGGCCAGATCTGGCTCACAGGCCATAAATGATTACATTACCTAAGTGTGCTACAAAGTGTAAGTTGTATAATAGTAAATGGTAATAGATCAAAGAAGAAAGACATGGTCCTGGGCCAAAAGAGCCAAAAGCTTCCTGGGGAAAATGGGATTTGGGTTAGGCCTTAAGGGAATAATAAAATTTAGGCAAATGATGGAAGGAAACGGGAAGAAGGAAAAAAAGATGTATCCATCTGTCTTCTGGGTGTTAACAAGAGGAAAATGATGAAATAAGGTTGTGGTTGATGACAGGGAAGCTGCAGGAGACGTGTGAGGGCCTTGAACATCAGAACAAGGAATATAAACCTGACCCTCGCACAAACAGCGTGTTTAGATTATTCTTGCAGAGGAAACAGGACTAATTTGGCAAGGGAAAGATTAGGAGCCAGGAGAACAAGATGGAGATGTTGCTGTTGTGCAAAGTATAAGACTCTGGGTGAGTGCAGGGAAAGTAACAGAAGAGAAGGGAAGTGTTTGAGCCAGAACCCGGGATGGGGGCGGGGGGAGGGGGCGCACAGGAAAAAGCAGGCTGAGTGAGACTGGAGACTTGGCTCCATGGACACCTGAGTGAGGTCAGTGACATGTCAAATGCAAACACAGCAGGTAGGAACCACAGGCAGCACTGGTTCGGAAGTCAGAATGGAGTCAGGAATCAGACTAGAAGACTAAGTATCCTATCAGAGAATCAGGATAGCAAAGGATCAGGATCCTCTCTGAAAGACAGCGACCACAAAGGGAAACAAGAATGTATCCAGGCGACCCCACGGAACCTGCACTGCTGGAACAGGCCTGGCACAAAGTAGATTCCCTTCAATATTGGCGAAATGAATGAGTGCATTCCCAAATAATAACATATGAGCCACGTGGGAAGGGCATGAGCTTGGAATCAGACCTTAATGCATATCCTAGCCTATTTATTCATTCCATAAACATGGACTAAATGTGCCCGGTGTAGGATCTAAAAGTGACAGAGGCGGCTCTTGGCTTCAACAATTCACAGTTGATTGACAAGAGTCAGAAAGAAACAGACAATTGCTCTGCAACGTGGTAAGTGTTGTGACAGATGTGTGTGCAGAGGTGTAGCTCTGACCCCCAGGCTCCCAGGGCGATCATCTGTGCTCAGGCCTGCAGGGCCAAGGTGGATCAGGAGGACCGGGGAGGACGGGTGTGGTGATTTGGAAGTGGAGGTGTGTATGGCAACTCCAATTGGATGGAATAACAAGGGCTGACGCTCAGAGGTGAGTGAGCATCGCGTGTTCAGGGATCTCTAAATGTTTAAGCACATCTAGAGCCAAAATGTGATGTGTTGGATCGGGGGAGGGAAGTGGGGTTGGAGTAGACGAGGCCAGAGTGATAGATCAGGGCCAGATCACAAAGGACTGTGTGTGACATGCTAAAGAGATTGGATTTTATCCTGAAGGTGATGGGAAGCAAATGAAGAATTTTAAGCAGGAAAGAGACATGATCAAATTTGCATTTTAGAAATAGCAACAGCATGGAGGATGGGCTGGAAGGAGATGAGGCTGGGCGTAGGGAGAATAATTTAATAGGTTACTGCAGTAATAAGTGGGAAATGGAGGAGGGCCTGAATTTAGCTAAGAGGCTGGTAGATGGCATGACAGGCTTGACATCTGATCATTTTTAGGGAGCGAGGGAGAGAAAGAAGGCTAGGGGACTCCCCAGCTTCTGGCTTGGCATCTGGGAGCAGGTGGCAATGGAGAGGAAGGAAAGGAAGAGGGTAAGAGAATGAATATGTATCGACTTCCTTCCATGTTCCAAACACTGTCTAAGTAACTTTACATATATTACTTTATGTAATCTTCACAACAAACCTGGCTAATGGGTGTTATTAACCCCCTTTTCCAGATAAGAAAACTGAAGTTCAGCGAGTTTAACTCACTAGGCCATAACCAACACAGATGTTTTTCAGACCCTGGGACAGGCATGTGGGAAGAGGCTAAGGACACCAGTTAACTCTGAAAGCCTGCTCACTGTGGAGGTCAGGGGCATACCCCAGCAGCTCCCAGCCTCAGTCTTGCTCTGTGGGAGAGACTCTAAGACTGGGATCACTTCTTTTTCTTTTTTTGAGTTTTATTTATTTAAGTAATCTCTACACCCCACATGGGACTCAAACTCATGACCTCAAGATCAAGACTCACACATTCTTTCGACTGAGCCAGCCGGGCACCCCAAGGCTGGGAGCACTTCTGTACTCATTCTGTGCTCAGAGAGGCATGTCCCAAAGGCACCTACAAGAAGAACAAGGCTCAGGGCGATCCCTGGGCCCCAGAAGAAGGGACAGCACTGGGCCAGAGCATCTCTCCACCAAACTGAACTCCCCTCTCAGCATGTCCTACGGATCTGGGAGGAGGAAGTCAGCTTCCCTTCCCTTGTCTGGGATTGGCCCAGCCTGGTGATACCAGACTCTCATGGAGCTGGGTCTCAGTGACGTCAAATAGTTAGGGAAGGAGCAACAAAAGTAATTCAGCTAACAACAGCCTGAGTCGGAATTTAAATCTAAGTCTGTATGACTCCAAAACTCATGCACTTTCCACCTTCTCATGCTGGGATAGTCACCAAGTTAGGTAATACAGAAGTTAGTGGGGGTTGACAGTGGTTCATTTTATTTTATTTTTCAGTATTATTAAGAAATACTTGACATATAACATCATATAAGTTTGAGGTATAGAACATAATGATTTGACACATGTATATATTGTGAAATGATTCACCTGATATAACCCTAAATTTTTTTCCCTGGTAATGAGAATTTTTAAGATCTACTCTCGTAGCTGCCTTCAAATATACAATATTGTTAACTAGAGTCATCATGCTCTACATTACATCTTCAGAATTTTTTTCTTTTAACTAGGAGTTTATACCTTTTGACCACTTTTTAAAAAATATTTTATTTATTTGAGAGAGAGAGAGAGCACGAGTGAGAGAGCACAAGCAGGGGGAGCGGCAGAGGGAGAGGGAGAAGCAGGCTCCCCGCTGAGCAGGAAGCACCCCCCGACACGGGGCTCGATCCCGGGACCCTGGCGTCATGACTTGAGACGAATGAACGAAGGCAGACGCTTAACCAACTGAGCCACCCAGGCACCCCTCCTTTTGACCACTTTCACCCAATTCCCCCACATCCCCCACCATCCACCTCTGGCAACCAAAAATCTGATCTCTGTTTCTATGAGTTTGTCTTAGATTCCACATATAAGTGAGATCACACAGTATTTGTCTTTCTCTGTCTGACTTATTTCATTCAGCATAATGCCCTCAAGGTCCAACCATGTTGTCACAAATGGCAAGATTTCCTTCTTTTTATGGCTGAATAGTATTCCACTGTGTGTGTGTGTGTGAGTGTGTGTGTATTCACATCTTTATCTATCTATCCCTTGATGGACACCCAGGTTGTTTTCATTTCTTAGCTGTCGTAAATAATGCGACAATGAACACAGGGATTCACATATCTGTTCAGGACAGAGATTTTATTTCCTTTGGATATACACCCAGAAATGGAATTGCTGGATCAGATGGTAGTTCTATTTTTAATTTTTTGAGGAACTTCCATACTGTTTTCCATGGTGGCTGTGAATTTACATTCCCACGCACAAGGGTTTCCTTTCTTCACACTCTCGCCACCATTTGTTATCCCTTGTCTTTTTGATGATGGCCCTTCTGACTGGTGTGAGGTGGTATCTCACTGGGGTTTTGATTTGCATTGCCCTGATGATCAGTGATGCTGAGCACATTTTCATGTACCTGTTGGCCATTTAAATATCTTCTTTGGAAAAATGACTATTCAGGTCCTTCGTTCATTTTTAATTGGATTATTGGTGGGGGCTGTTTGTTTTTGGTTTTGCTTTTTGCTATTGAGTTTCTTATATAGTTTTGATATTAACCCCTTACTGGATGGGTCCTTTGCAAATACTTTCTCCCATTCTGTAGGTTACCTTTTCATTTTGTTGATGGTTTCCTTTGCTGTGCAGTTTGATGCAGTCCTACTAGTGTATTTTTTAGTTCATTGCTTGTGCCTTAGATATCGTAGAGCACCATTTTAAGACCCACTGAATTTGAGATGCCTATGTGACATCCAAGTGAAGTCCGCTAATAAACTGGTGGGTGTATGCAGAATACCGTCCTCCTGTCATCTCTCTGCCAGGGAATGGTACCCGCATCCACTTAATCACTCATGCTAGAAACCTGGAGTCATGTTTGACTCTTCCTCCTCTTCCTCAGCACACGCTAGTAGCCACCAAGTTCCAAAGACAGCACGTCCCATGTATTTCTCAAAACCCTCTCTTCCTCCGCAGCTTCCTACTGGGCTAGCTCAGGCATAATCTTCTCCCAACTACATTATGGCAACAGCTTCCTTCCTGGTCCCATTGCCTTGGTCCTGCGCCATCAAATCCGTCTTCCAAACAGCCGGCAACATAAGGTATTTAGAATAAGATAGATCTATCCAGAATAGGTCTGCCCATGTCCTTTCTCCACTTCCTCTTCAGAAGCTTCCTGATGGATGCAAGCTACTTAGTCTGGGAGACAGGAGGTCCCCCGTGAACTGGCCCTGCCCACACCTCGGCCTCCTAGACCACCTCTCCAGAATCCTCCCCTCCCACTCCCAATCTGAAGTGCTGGGCTCCAGCAGGAGAGGCTTGTTTGTGGCTCGACAACACACACACCTTTTTGTATCTGGCTTCTGGAACTTTCTCAGGTTGCACTCTCTGCATTCTGAACTGCATTTTGTTTTCACCTAACTCCTCATTATCTTTTCAAAATCAACCCAGTTCTCACTCCTCCAGGAAGCCTTTCCTGCCTCTTCCTCAACACCTTTTTGCCAAAGCGGATTAGGTGCCCCTCCTCTGTGGTCCCATATGCTCTGTGCACAGCACCGTCATTGATCTGATTATGTTTCTTTACGTCTGTGCAAAGGTCTGTCTTCCTCACTAGCACAGTTAAGTTCCATAAGGCCAGAAAAGCATCTTATTCATCTTTTCATCCCTCCTGTCTACCACATAGTAGGTTGTTAGTCAATATTTGTTGATTAAATGAATGAGTACACATTCTCACAGTCACACTCAGGCGAGCATACCAACAGATGCACACACAGAGATGTGCTCAGCATCTCCCAAGAACCAGATCTAAGCACCTGTGCTCTCTGGAACCCCACTTATTGCAAAATGTGATAGTTTATACAATTCATTCTGGGGACCTAAGCAAGGCTCTGTCTCTTCCCTGTCTCTGTGTTTTTATGACTCCAACCTGCACATGGGTTTTAAACTCATATTTAGGGCAACATTAATTATAATTGAACTCTTAATGGAAGAAAAAGACAGGACCAAAAAAAAAGGAAAATGCTTATTTCTAGTGGGAGAAGACTGTACAGTGCAGAAACAGCAAACACCCGGGGAGATCTGTAGTGAGAAGGACCTTTCAAATTAGAAGACTCAGCTTTGGACTTTATTCCACTGCATGTACGATATCAGATTTATCCAACATAGATGTAACCAACATATTGTCCATCCCCAAAACATCCAAATAGCTTTTGAGATACTTTTTCTGTTCATAGATATTGGGAGAATACACACACACACACACACACTCACACTCACCCCTGCAAAAATATTCTGCAGTGCCAATGAAGCACTTAGACAACGCTGGTGAAGACTCCTACTTGCGACTCTTAAACCTATTCATTAGAAGTCCCATCTTGGCTCCAGACAGGACCGAGAGCGTAATTTGTGGCACCCACTGAAAAACGAAAATGCAGATTCCCTTGTTCAAAAACCGTTGAGAATTTCAAGACAGCAATGGCAGAGCATGAAACCAAACCTGAGACACCTCAAGGTCAGGGTCCTGTGTACCTGCGCAGGTCACATGCCCATGAAGCCAGCTCGGTGCAAGAGTCCTCAAATCAATCCTAACTACTACCTCTAATTTGTTAAGAGGCCACTCTGACGTAATTCTCAGCCCCCCCTAGTTAGGAAGTGTAGATCTCACTAGCTCTTCGCATAAGCTCTTCATTAGACCCCGGTCTCTTTTCAAGAACCTTCCTTTTGGGAGCCTTGTGCAATTGGTATGCCTATTCTTTTACTATTGTCAAACTGCACGTGAAAAACCTTGCTCTGTCTCTCCCTCTCTCTTCCCAGCTTGTCCAAGATCCAGGTTCAAAGGAGGCCTACAGCTCTAGCCTGAAGCTCAGTAGTAGGGAAGATCTCCATGGGTCTGATAAGCAGCAGCTTCTGGTGAGTCATGAGGTCCCCCAGGTGCCAGCAACCTACACCATGGGCATGCTGGGAAAACCTCCCACCTGGGCCTTTGCCCTTGGTCCAGAGTCTGTGCCTTATCTAGGTAGTCGCTGAGAACAACTGGAGGCCACACACAGCAGAAGTTCCTTGTTTTCCAGGTACAGAGGGCCATAATCCCTAACTGCAAACACTGGCAGGTCCTGAGACCAAGGGGAAAGCAGGGGCAGAGTGGAAGTCTGGGGAGAGGCAGCCCACACCAGATTCTGTGGCCTGCAGGTGACAGGCCTAAGAGTAGCAGGTAGGAAATCTTTTGGGGGCCAGAGACTAAAAGCAATAAAGTACAGACAATGCAGAGGGTCAGGCCCAGGGCAGGTTTGGGAAGAGGTTCTAAAGAAGCGGGAGAAGAGCATCAAGGGTGGCCTCCAGCTAACCACTCACCCTTCCCACATCCAGGGGCCTACAACGGCCATTGCAACATCTGAAGCCATGGCCAGTGGGGAGGATGGGCCGAGGAGCTGTATGGTATGTGGGGACCGAGCCACCGGTTATCACTTCCACGCCCTGACTTGTGAGGGCTGCAAGGGCTTCTTCAGGTAAGAGCCTCCTCCCCAGGAGAAACAACCTCCCAAACTGCCCACCAGGCAGTCTTTGAGCTGTGGCACATGCCCGAGCTTGTCCAGCTGTGTTACTCCTGCCTCTCGGAGCCTAACTGCCCTGTGGCTGGCATGCTACATCTTGCCAACCTCAACATCTCCTAAATAGGTGCGTAAATAGAATAATAGGGGGAAGGCTGTGTCTGCCCTGTGGTCACAACCCCTTAGTCAAGAGCACTTCTTCTGTACTCACTACCTGCAAAGCACCAAGCCAGTGATCTTGTGCCCCCATGCTCGAGATGTGTTGTACCCTACCCACCCTTAGGGACCCTTGGGCACAGCTCAGGTTAGCCCACGTCCCCACACATCCTTGTAGATCATGTCATCTCAGCCCCTCACATAGCCACCTGTTCACTGCCATCCACGACCACCCTCCCGGACGTGTCCATCTCTCACAGACGAACAGTCAGCAAAAACACTGGTCTCACCTGCCCCTTTGCTGGAAGCTGTAAGGTCAACAAGGCCCAGAGGCGCCACTGCCCAGCCTGCAGGTTGCAGAAGTGCCTAGATGCTGGCATGAAGAAGGAAAGTGAGTTGGCCCCCTACCAACACAAGAACCCACTGACTAGGTCTCTCTGCTTTACCCTCGTTCCCAAAGCATATTCTCCACACAAGAGGAGTAAGCTTTTGGAAACAAGTCAGATGATGTTTCTATTCTGCTCAAAACCCCAATGGCTCCCACCTCTCTTACAGTCCGAGATCTCGTGGTCTAGCTCCCCCATAGAGCCCCCCAGATTTCCTCTCCTACTCTTCCTGCCTTGCTCCATCACTCACAGCCACACTGACTTCAGTGACACCCTCAAGCACACCCAGCACACCTTCCTGGGGACTTCTGCACTTGCCAGTCCCTCCACCCAGATTGCTCCTCCCCTAGATAACCACATGGCTTGAATTTCTGTCTCTCACATAAGGTGCATGTCACTTAGTAGGTACTTGATAACTGTTGAATGAATCATTGCACGCCGTTATTCTGTGCCACATAATTAGGCTATGCTCCCAACAGACCATGTCACCGGAGCTCACTCAGAATCAAAGTTACTGCGTCCATGTTCAGACTCTTCTATCTGAGTCCCAAGCCCTTGCTTTCCCGTGATAGCACACTACTTTTCAATATGGAGCAGCGGAAACTGTAGAAGTCAAAAAATCTTGGCTTGCATCACTTTAGTGTTTTGTGACCTTGGACCTGCCACTAGAATACCAGCCCGCTTATGTATCTGAAAAATCTGGATAATAACATCTGCCTTGACTACCCTCTACCCATAGGGTTGTTTCATCCAGCGAGATTTAACCTCAGAACCCTTGACGTTATAGGGCTATGTAAACAGAAGGTGATGCTTTAGGAACCAAGAGCCCTCCCTCTTCAGTGCTTGCCCAGAAACCAGACATCTCCCTTCACTGCGACCGCTTTACTCTCCACCCCTCCTTCCCCCCAGTTGGTGCCTTGTTTTCCGTGGTGGGGCCTCCCGGGCTGGGGAGGGTGGACAGGGATCCCCCACCCCCTGGGGCCTCTAGGACTTCAGCCGCGCCCAAGGGGGCCGCAGGAATGTTGCTCCCTCCCCACATCCTTCATCGCTCACGGTACCCAAAGGCTCCCAGACAGGGGGCTGGCAGAGAGAGGTGCTCCCCGCGGGTCTCAATGGCGCTGGCCTTCATCTTCCCTGGGCACAGTGATCCTGTCGGCAGAAGCCCTGGCCCAGCGGCGGGCGAAGCAGGCCCAGCGGCGGGCACAGTGGGCACCTGTGCAGCTGAGCAAGGGGCAGCAAGAGTTAGTCCAGACACTCCTGGGGGCCCACGCCCGCCACGTGGGCACCATGTTTGACCAGTTCGTGCAGTTCAGGGTGAGACTTTATATGGACTTTGGTCTGAAAGGGCACCAACGGGGCGTCTGAGGAGGCTGACCCGAGGGAGGGGGCGGGTGTGCCATGCCCCAATACGGAGGACGAGACTTCCCCAGAACCCCACCGTCGACAGGCTCCTCGGCCCGGAACTCTTCCAGGAGAGGGCTGGAGAGACCCCTGGGGCCAGGGCCACTCACTCGGGCTCTGATCTCTGCAGCCGCCGGCTCATCTGTTCATGCACCACCAGTGCCTGCCCATCCCAGTCCCCCCACTGCCTCTGCTCGAGCACTTCGCAGAGGTCAACACTTTCATGGTACAGCAAGTCATCAAGTTCACCAAGGATCTGCCCCTCTTCCGGTACGTGACCTCCCCTTACCTTTCAGAAGGAAAACCCTCCAATAAATTATAACCACACACACACACACACGCACACACCCCAAAAACAGTCACTGACCCTCTAAACCCATCTTGCAGCCTTTCCAAGCACCAGGTCTTGAATTCCCTCTTCCGGTTTTAAGTATCTCAAGCAGAACTGGGAACTCCTCTCCCTCTCTGAAGTTCAGGGCAGAGCCTAAAATGCTCTTGTCTGCTCCGTACAGGTCCCTGCCCATGGAGGACCAGATCTCCCTTCTCAAGGGAGCAGCGGTTGAAATCTGCCATATCGCACTCAATACCACTTTCTGTCTCCAAACACGAAACTTCCTCTGTGGGCCGCTCCGCTACACGCTGGAGGACGGCGTCCACGGTGAGGCCCGCGGGTACGCGGCCCTTGCCGAGCGGTCTGTGGCGGGGTGACCGGAAGGATCCTGAGGCTAGCATCTCCCACAGTGGGGTTCCAGGAAGAGTTTTTAGAGTTGCTCTTTCGCTTCCATGCCACACTGAGGCGATTCCAGCTCCAGGAGCCCGAGTATGTGCTCATGGCCGCCATGGCCCTCTTCTCTCCTGGTGAGCATCCCCCAAAGCCCAGAAGCTTTTGCTCCTCCACCTCTGCCCAAACTCCCAGCCCTGTGAATCCCTCTGTGCCAGGGCTTTGGCTTCAAACCCAGCCTGGGTCCAGCTGTGCTATAGGCCCACGCCTGCTCCCCACCTGTCCTTCCCGCCCCCCCTCCCCCGTCTTACAGACAGGCCTGGGGTTACCCAGAAGGAGGAGATCGATCGTCTGCAAGAGATGATGGCACTGACCCTGCAGAGCTACATCAAAGGCCAGCCGCCAAGGCATCGGGATCGGTACGGGGGAGCCTGGGGGCTTGGAGGCTGCGCCGGGGCAGGAAGGCAAGGGAAACACTGAGCTCAGGAGGAATGCTTTTACTGTCCTTTCCTCTGGGAAACCAGGTCCCTTGGGGGCTCTAGTCCTTCCCTCGCACCTCATATGGTTCTGGCATCCAAATCGCTCCTACTGCTGTTTCATCTGATTTTTTCCAGATTTTTTTTTTTATTCAGTAGAGATGCAAAGTAGTAGCTCGCAGGCTCTGTATAATAAGCATTCCTGAGATTGATGGCATCCATCACCTTACCCATCCAACTCTGCAGGCTAAAGCAGCCTTCCAAGATTCTCATTTGCTCTCTTTCCTTCGCCCTTCCCTTCCTCTCCATTGGCCCATTCCTTTAATTTTTCATCCCCCTTGAAGTTATTATGGTCATTCAGTTTCATGGCCAAAGCCAGTCCCTGGCTCAACAGTCCATGATCTATCCAGGCTCTGAGGTACACTCTGCTTGTTCTCATTTGTTCCTCAATGAGCCAGTCTGGCCAGAAGACGGATGCTTTAGACCATAGAACACACCCACCTTCTAGAACCTCCTCTAGAAGGCCAGATCCACAGATTCCACACAGGTGAAGTTCTGACCAAGTCTGGGGCTTTCTTCACACTTGGCCCTCAGACCTCTGGGTTCAAGAAAAACAGCATGGTGAGAGAAGACCTCGGGAACCTTTGGAATTTTTGATAAATTTGTCATACCAGAGCATGAGTTTCTCTAGTGTTCAGACCTAGCTTCACTGAGGGAAAGTTCAGGGGAGCAAGACCTCAAGACAAGACTCTCAGCTACCTAACTTTCCTCTTTCCCTGGTGACCCCACTACTTCCTCCAAAGGTTTCTGTATGCGAAGCTGCTGGGCCTGTTGGCTGAGCTCCGGAGCATTAACAACGCATATGGGTACCAAATCCAGCACATCCAGGGACTGTCCGCCATGATGCCACTGCTCCAGGAGATCTGCAGCTGAGGCCCCAGCTTGCCTCCTTCCCCAGCCCAGCCAACTGCACACGTTGGACTGGAAAGGGGAAAATGCTGGGGCCAGAGGTTGGAACCAGTAGAAAGGGAGCCCAGTGGTTGCAATGAAAGACTAAAGCAATAATTGCCTCTTCATGCAGTCTCGGGGTTGGTGGGGGATGATCACGGGGACAGAGTTGTTCTCTGGAAGCATGGAAGATGGGGAAGGAGGAAGCCTCAGGGCTAAGAGGTAAAGAAGCTCCTTCTGGGAATGGGGGCGGGGGGCACTTTCTGAGGTCAAAGATTTAGCCCTTCAGCCGTCCTCTTCCCAGCCCTGGGAGACTCTGGGATGGAAAACAGGGTAGGGAGCTAATCCCATGCAGACTGTTCTGCTCTGAGGAGGAAGAACCTAGGAGTTTTAATCGATAGGGAAACGAAGAAGGGGGTTAGTGAGGGGAGAAAAGTTGGCCAGACACACCCCTTAATCCTTCTCCCTTAGTCCAGAGCCACAAGAGCATGGGAAGAGGAGCCTGGGGCCGGTGGCAGAGGTGGGGGCCTCACACCACTGCCTCAGCAGCTGCCCCTGTGGCAGCTCCAGTTCTGAGGAGGGCATGGTCCTGTCCCCCACTCTGCTCCTGGGACCCACAGGTCACTCGGCAAGGTGGGCTCTGGAGAGGGGGCCTAGTCTCTGGCCCTAGGGCACCTGACTTGGAGGTTCCAGCATCTGTGGGGGCTGGCTCTGGGACCCCCTCAGCCCACAGTGATGCTGAAGCCACAGTGGAATCTGTTGCGCCAGTGATTGAGGAAGGCTCCAAGGGCTAGGGTGACAGGCAAGGGGGGCATCTTCTTCTCCAGCACAGCACCCACACACCAGTTACTGTCCACCAAGCCTGTTGGGGAGCAGGATACACACGAGGTTATTTCACAGGCTTGGAGACAGGGGTCCGAAGCAAGGTCAGAAGGACGCTTCCCTCCTCCCTCTGTCCGCCCAGTCCCTCAGCACCTCCGGACGCCATCTTCATAACCCTTACCTCTAAATACCATGTTGGCCTGGGGCAGAGTCAGGTGGTAACCAAAGGAGAAGGCTGTGTCTTGTAGCCTTGTGTTGGCCTCAAATTCCACTCCAACCTGGACCTGAGAACCATGGGCAAGGATGGGAGAAGGACCTGCGTCAGTGAGGACCAGAGGAGTCCTGACGGGGAGGGGGCGCTCAGGGAGACAGAGGCAGGCGTGAAACATCTGTGCCGTGTGGGAGGGCAGAGCCGCAGGGCAGCGGGGCCTGGGGAGGTGCGCAGGAGCACAAGTTCCCCACCGACCTGCTGGGCCGGGGGCGGCATCGGTTGTCTCACCTGTTCGTTGGCCCTGTGGTAATAACTTGCATGGGCCCCACCTGATCCCACATTCAATGTAGCTACCCAGTGTACCGCTGTAAAAACCAAAATGCGGGAGACAAGGAGCGTTACTGTAGCAGGACGCAGGCCAGCAACCCTCACCGAGTTCAGAATCTGCCCCCCGGCACGATTCCTCCTCACCCCGTACCCGAGTACTTCCCAGCCAGTGTCAAGATGGCGCCCTCTTCGCCTGGCCTCCGGTGATAAACTAGCTCTCCTCCCAGCACCAGCCGATGGGTGAGGCTCTGCAGGAAGTGAGCCACCATGATCACTGCGGGGTAGCGGGGAGACATGGAGTCGGTCCCAGGGACGGCATCCAGGCCTGCTCCCCCACCCCAGCCTGCCCAAGAAGTTTCTAATCCCTCAACTGCACAGACGATGAGAAGGCAGAGGCAACATCAGCAAGTGGGCAGCCCAGATGCAAAGCACCCCGCCCCAGTTCCTCACCCGATTCCCCAATCAGGTCGGGATTCCCCAGGGTCAGAGTGGCTGTACAGTCATCTCCTCGGTACTCGCCATCAAACTGCCACGTCAGGAACTTGGCCTGCTGCGTCTGGGTAGGGAGAACAAGGAGTAAAGCCCTCCCCCCACCCCCGCCCGGACGATCACTCCTGCCCTGCTCCTCTCCCTGGAGCCCCCCTGACTGAGCAGGACACTCATGGGGAAAGAGGAAATGCTTCAGGATGGAGGCAGGAACCATGGGTCACCTGGAAGACAGCCTTGGCTCGGAGCCGCTCTGACAAGAGGAGCAGGACCTGGGCGTTGAGGCTGCCACTGCTGTCCATATCCCCTACCACAGTGGGGAACACCTGTTGAAGAGCGCACACAGTAAGACTGAGCTGGGGGGGCACCACTCAGCTTCCATCCAACCAGCCAGGATTTCTTAACAGTACCCAGCGCCCCCTAGTGGAGCCACAGAGACAAACTCCGGCTCATCACAAATAGTTCCCCCACTCTCTCCCATTCAGAGGAAACAGAGAAGCAGGTGCCCTGTACATTCTTCCCCATAACGCACTCATTTCCTCCTCCTCTCGACCCGAGTCCCGGCTGGGCTTTGAGGGAGATGACCCAGGTGTGAGGAGTCCTCACCTCGGTGGGGCTAAGTTGCCAGTCCCCTGCATAGGCTGCATGGAGGTGATAGCCTGGCAAGCCCAGGGCACTCATATGCACCGTGTGAGCCACCTGAGGAAAGAGAAGTCATGGAGGAAAGCATTCCTGCCCATTTCAATCCCCGTTCCACCCTTCCTCTTCTCCCCATCTAGAAGGCCTAATAAGAATCCCAAATATCCCAGCATACACAGAGGGTCACCAAAACTAAAAGCAACAAGTCCCCCAGGCAAGGGAAGTAAAGAGAGCCCCACATCCTCCCTCATTTGTCCCACATAGCCTGGTTAAGGCTTGAGTACAAAGGCAAGGAGGAGAGGATCCAGGGATAGGAAGGCAGGAACCGTAAGGAGGGCCAGAGAAGTGGGAGCACCTGGAAATGGCTGCTCAGAACCTTGTTGACAACGAGCTTCACTCCCTCCATCTGTGCTGGGAACACATCTGAAGGGGGTGGAGGGGAGGGTAAGGGGAGGAATATAAGCACAGACAAGGAACCCCCTACCCCAAGAAGTAGTCTCCCCTTGCAATCCCACTGAAAGCACTCTGGAGGCACTGACCTCCTTTCAAGTCCTACCGCGAAATGTTCCACTCCATTCAGGCACTTGATCCTCCCTGAGGCTGGATGCCCCAGCTGGGATCTCCCCTTTCCTGCTCCCATCACAGGACACCCAGCATTCAAGACCCTCCCCTCCTCTGCCCCTTCAACGTGAGACACCCAAATGCCAACTTCTCACCTTTGCATAGCCGGTGCAGCTCATCGAAGCTCCCAGGGTTGGGCAGAGGTTCCTCTCGACGGGGACTCCGGCGGGGCAAAGCCCCCATCGGTGCCAGGCCCAGTGTGTTCCCCATTTCAGTCCAGAGAACAGGGGAGGGGCCGGGTTAGCCTGAGAAAGGACGCTATTGCTCCCTCTCCCCACCACGGGTCCCACCCCCCATCATCCGACTCCCCCGTCTCAGAAACTTCCACATGGTCCGATGCTAGACCTGGAACAGGAAGAGTGGGGAGAGGGTACCGGTGGGGAGACTGAACCCCAGGCACACTCCCGTCCCATCTTTGATTCTTCACCCCACCTGTCACCCCGTCCCCTCCCCCATTCTCTAATCCTAGCTCTCATCACAGACCTCACCCAGCTTCCCAGTCTTTCTGCTCTTCATTCCTAGGCCCCAAGGCGAGGCTTGCAATGAAGCAATAGCCCTTACCGTCTCAGATTATCATGCTGCCCCTTTTCCCCCGGCACACCCCGGTCATCTTGATGGGGGCAGCCATCTTGAGTGATGGCAGTACTGCGGCTTCACGCTGCATTATCAGCGTGGCCATGAGCGCCATCTTGGAATCGGGCAAAAAAAGACATCAAAGACCCGACCCTCCCTTGATTGGGCCCCGCCCAATCGATTAAAAAAAAAAAAAAAGCTGCCTCTGTCTCCCAGGGGCCAATGGGAGAGGAGGAAGCAAAGGAGAGGCAGAGCCAGGTCCAAGAGAGCTCCAACCCAGGCACTGCAGAGGCGGGCGGGACTTGATTGGCAGCTCCTCAGACTTACTCAAGTAGATGGGCTTAGATCGCGCGGCCTCAACAAGGTCGGGAAAACGCCGTGAATGTACTAGACACCAGAGGGAGCATCTTGGAGCTTGGGCCAACTCCTTTCGCCGCACAGCCTGGAGGCTTCCGTTTTGTGAAGGGTGGCAGAGGGAATGATCGTGAATACTGCATTCGAACCCTGGTTCATATGGCTCCCAGGTGCCCCCTACTTCGAGCCCCTTAGGGACTCCTCACAGCCCCCCATAGTACGCCACAGAACACAGTACACACCTCCAGATGAGTACCACTCGCAAGTACCCCTCTCCCTATGGAGACATGGAGGTCTACACCTCTCAAAGTTCACCTTGTAGTTCTCTTGGTGGAATGGGACTGGGTGAGAGTTTGGGATAGAGGAGCAGGGGTCGCAGCCTTAGTTCTAGCAGAATGATTCCCTGAAGCAACTGCCCCCTGTCGGCTAACCCTTCCCTCATTGCCCAGGTAGAGGTGGCAAATAAAATCAAGGAATACGGGCTCTGGCCCCCAAATGCACTCCACTCCAGAGCCAGGGACAGTCAATGGAGCACGCTTCAAGTACTAAGCACTCTACAGAGGAATAATTGTAGATGGAGTAAGATTTTTTTAAGGCCCTGGTCACTTCCCTCACACCTCCATCTCCATCTCTCAAGAATGTTCTATGTACACTTTTGAGGGCAAAAGGGTAATAGATACAAATGCTTCTGATATCTATTTAGCTGATTTCACCCAAATGCCTTGGGCTTGGGGAATGTACCTTTGTCCTCCCTCACAATTAGGGCTGGCACAGGGGCTGGGGCCTTGGTCAGAGGGATGCTCTGGCCCCTGCTGACTCATATTGGGTGACCATCACCTTAGAATGATAAGGTAATCCAGTGACCAGGGAACTTCAACCTTTATGCTTGGTAGAAGACTCTCATTCACCTCCTTTCTTGCCAGAGCCCACCATTTGGGAAGGGGAAGGCAGGGGCTACTTTCTGAATTTGTTTTTTTTGAGGGTAGGGTGTACTCATTTATCAGCACTCAGGAGGGTCATTCTGGGCTCTCATGTTTTCTCCCTCATCTCATTACACATTAACTGAAAACAGGACAGATTCAATCACCCTGCCCTCTGGCCCTTACCCTTATCCTCCTAATCCTCATTCCCCTGCCCCTGATTTCAAGTCCTTTCCCCTTTCTTCTGTTCCCCAATACCTCTCTACCAAGCTGCAGTGAAGGGGATAGGGCTGGGGAGACAAAATCTAGCCACAGTGGGACAAAGTTACCAAGGGCTGAGGGCTTATATGTCAGGGCTTTCTGGAAGAAAACTAGGAATCCTGCTTCCTGCAGCACTCAAATCCAAAGACTGCTTGCCCCAGACCCCAAAAGAATGAGAGTTGAATAAGCCTGAAGTATACCCCCTTGGCCTCCACTAAGACCTGCACCCCCTGCCTCCCACCTCATCACCATGATCCCCCACACGCGTGTCCTCTCCTCCCCCATTTCTCCCACTTGTTTACTCCAACGTGGCCCCTGCCCCAATGGCGCTCTTCCACAGTCCTTATCACCTGACAGGGGGGTGGGGAAGCAGAAATATATATAGCTCTCATCTCCCCAGCCAGGCCAGACACAGACAGCAAGGGCAGAGACGTCGACCAGGTAGGGTAAGGGAGCGAGCGGTGTGGCCAGGATCCAGAGCGGACCAGGTTTTAATGGTGGGAAGCTAGGGAACCAGGGTGGAGTGGGCACCTAAGTAGGGGTCTCTGAGGGGGGGCTGAAGCTCATTCCTCCCGCACCCCCAACTGTTTCCAGGCCACCATCCCCACTGTTACCACCATGAAGCTGCTTGCCTTGGCTGTGCTTCTCCTCGCCGTCTGTAGCCTTGAAGGTGAGTGTGATATGGAGAGGGGTCCCAGGAAGGAGAAGGTGCCCTTAGGGGTCCTAGCTACCCGTCTGTCTGGGCTCCTATGCCAGAGTGCTCCAAAGGAAGATCACTCCCTCTCTAAAGCTCAGAAATCTCATCCAGAGACCTGGAGCTGGGTAGCTGTTTGGGGAGGGGGCTGAGAGAGGGGGCTGGCTACTGACAGAGGTATGGCAGGAGGCCAGGACTCATTGTTGGGGACCCAGCTGACGAGGTGTGTGTGTGTGTGTGTGTGTGTGTGTGCGCGCGCGCAGGGGCTTTTGTTCGGAGACAGGCGGAGGAGCCAAATCTGCAGAGCCTGGTCGCTCAGTACTTCCAGACCATGACCGACTACGGCAAGGACCTGGTGGAGAAGGCCAAGGGCCCAGAGCTTCAGGCCCAGGCCAAGTAAGTCTCAGTGAAAGGGGCTCAGGGGGTGCACCTGGCTGGCTCAGTCAATGGAACATGCAACTCTTGATCTCCACGTTGTGAGTTCAGGCCCCACATTGGGTATAGAGATTGCTTAAAAATAAAATCTTTAAAAAAAAGAAAAGAGAAGAGAAGAAATAAAGAAAGGGGTTCAGGAACCAGGGAGCTATAGAGAGAAAGAAGAGAAGATGGGAGGTTGCACAGAAGATGGAGCTCAAGGGTGAGAGTTAGAGAGGGTGAGGTTTAAGTTGGAGAGAATAATTCCTTTGCCACCTTGTAGATCCCAGGGACCTTTTGGACAGATAGGGCCAGCAGGAACTAGGCTTTGAATTTCTCTCTCCAGAATCTGTTCCTCTCCTCAGTGGAGGGCTTGCCTCCTCTCCTGGGAGCATTGCCATGCCAGGATGGACCAGGCCCTAGAGTTTGGGGAGCTGGGTCTCACCTCCCACGAGCCACGAGGGAGCGCCTACGGTCTCTCACACTGGCCTCTAATCCTTTGAATACACAGGGCTTACTTTGAGAAGACGCAGGAGCAGCTAACACCCCTGGTCAAGAAGGCCGGAACCGACCTGATTAACTTCTTGAGCAATTTCATGGACCTCAGAACACAGCCTGCCACCCAGTGAGGCGTCCAGACCATTGTCTTCCCTCCCCTGCTGGCCCCTAGAACCCCCACTGGCCAGGTCTGGAGCCCTCTCCCAACATGCTCCTTGTTTTCTACAATAAATACCGAAGGAGTCAGGTGTGAGCCTGGTGCTTTGGGGGACTGGGAGAAGTAGGGGTATTGGTGAGGGGAGAACCGAGAGGCCTGCTCCTGCTAGGAGAGGGGTTTGGTGTGAGGAGTGGAGGGAGGGATGAAGAGACAGATGGTGGAAACAATGGGGAAGTGGTGTCTGTGATTCTTCTCCATGCCTGACACATCTTCCCCCAGCCTGGGGCCTGCTCTGCAGCAGAGGCTTAGGCTCTGCACTGCACAAGGGATGGTGAACAGCAGGGGACTGTCACAAACTGAGGCCCTAGACTACCGGAGGTCACAGGAAAGGAGGGCACCCCCTCCCCCAGAACTTCCTCTTGATCCTTCTATGAAGAGGAGAAGGCTTCCCATAAATGAACCCAGAGGTGTCAGCCGGGACCCTGGCTTCCCTTCTGAGCCAGGGGAACACCATGCTTCCCCCCATCCTACAGAAAAGATAGATTCACTCTTCTTCCCCAAAAGTGCTCAAACCCTCCTTCCATTTAAAATCTCTCACCTAGACCCCCTGTCTGGGGAACACCCATTCCAAACCTCTCCCCCTATTATCTGGGTGCTAGTCACAGCACTGGCTGGGTGGTCAGATCTGGAACTCATAGACATGAGGCCAGCTAGGGGCCAGACAGGTCTCCTGGATTAAATCAAAATGGAGTGGAAATCAGGCTGGGCCAGTGTGGGAGACTCACAATACCAAAGTGGAGCTCAAGGAAGAGGAGGCATCTTCCAATAAAAGTTTGTTCCCACTTCACACTTAAAGCAGTTACCTCCCTGGCTCATTTCTCATAGCTCATCTGAAATCACTGCTTCCCAGACACCAGACATGGCTCCAATTCCTTCCGTGTATCCATCAGTCTTCAGTCTGGCCTTCAAGGCCCTCACCACTCATGGCAAGTTTCTTCCCTAGTTTCTGTTTTTCTCTCACGTGGCAAGATGTGTGGGGACAAAGAGAGCTCAGTCTGTCACTTGCAAGATGCCCTTGGACAGGTTAATTAACTTCAAAGAGCTGGATCTTCCTCCCGGGGTCAGTGAGCAGATCCAACGGTGCAAGAGAGCTGGGAACCATAGTGGACGGTGTAAGTCGCTGTGCAGTGCTGAGTCTTACCCAGTATGGGTGGTGCCAGGGGTCGGCCCGGGGACCCGAGACCCATTCTGCCAGGGCTGCTGGGTCGGAGGTAGGACCTGCGGCATCTGATGGGATGCAGGAAATGCTGCCTCCTGGCGGAGCGGAAACGGGACCAGCATGGACCCGACCACGGTGATTCCTTAGTCACCCACCCCGGCACTCGGAGGAGCTGACCTCCCATCTAGACCCCATTGCTCCCCTTTGCCTTACCCACCTCCAACCCTTACCTGGCCCTCTAAGGTCCCTCTTGCCCCAGAACCCACTGAAAACTCACTGTTCCCATAAACCCTTCCATCAGGGGCGTCACACGAGGCTTCATCGGACCATCCGCTCTGCATGTTTGGCTTCTCAGCTGTGCTAATGCCCAGATGCGTGCGTGTTGGGAGCTGTCCCCACGCTGCTCCCTGAAGCTCACTCTGATCCGGGTTGGTGACTGTTTGGGGCTGCACAGCCAGGCTACTCCACAACCCAACCCTGGTTCAGTTGCCGGACACGGAAAGCCAAGCTGGGTGCAGACGTCATTTCTTAGGTTCCGATGTTTCTGAACGTGCCCAGACTCCCGACACCTCCCTCCCTGTTCCAGCTCCATGCCAGTGGACCTGGGGCCGAGGGTCTCATCCCTGCCTCAGCCACGGTCGGCTTTCACCCCTCGAGCAAGCAACCTCGCCCCGACGTCTACCAGACTGTGAGCTCTGTGAGGTCGGGGGCTGGTTACTCAAAACGGCATCTTCGGTCCCCAGCCTAGCGCCTAGTAGAGGCTGAATAAATATATGGTAAATGAAGAGAGTCCAGGTTGCAGCGGCTTTATTGGTGGTACTCTCTTTCCATTGTTGAGTGGGAGTGGGAGACGGGAAGGAGAAGGGTGGGGAAAGGCAGTGAGATTAGAATATAAACATTAATGATTAGCATCTGAGCAGAGGTCTTCGGTGGGGAGGAAGAACCACTGGTGTGCAGTAATGGGGGACATAGCATCATTAAAGAGGTGGCCAGCTGGCTTTAACGGGAGGCAAAGGAGACGCTGACCTGAGGGCTAGGAGGAGAACCAGGAGGGGAAGGAGGTGGCCAAGGGCATCTGTTCTAAAGTTACTGGGGTGGTTTCTCATGCTTCAGGGTCTCATAAGTCTCCTGGTTCCGGGTGCTCAGGCCCTGGAGGTGGAGGTCAGAGGATGGTCAGGAGCTTGAGCCCATCGCAGGGCTCCCACCCACCCCCACAGACCCCATGTCTTCCAAAGATCACACAAAACCCCACCCTCTTCTGCTGACTTCCTAGGACTGGGGGTTGGGGGGGGGAAGGCAGGTTCACTCACCGTGTAAATGCCATCTGATTTCTGCGGAGGCAAAAGGGACAAGGCATTAGACACCCACGCCTCCTGCGGGGTCCCTCGGCCTCTTCTTCCCCACCCGGTGAGGTATGTGGCCAGGGCCGGCTGGCCGCTTGGGCTAGAGGGCACTGGGGGCTCCGGGGCATGGATGCCCGTTGGCCCGCGTGGCTGCAGATGCACACACACCGCGTACGTCTCTCACGCACTCAGTGTCACTGTCCACTCGCCCTTGTCGCCTGCTGAGTATTTTACTTGTGACTTGGCTCGGCGGCGGGGCGGGAGGGGGAAGTGGGAGGGGACCTGGGAAGCTTGGCGTCTGTAGCCCTGACACCCGGGCGCAGAAGGGGCCATACCTCGAAGCTGGTTATAGCTGCCTTCCGCACCTGGATCTGGAGCGGGGGAAAGGTAATCAGTAAAGGCGAAGTGAGCGGCCCAGCCCCATCCCCCCCAACTTTGCAGGAGACCCCTGTTACTCCCTCTCCTCAAAGCTGAGCCCGGCCCTCCCAGGCCTCCCGCCAGCCCCTCCCCCAGCCTCACCTTAAGTCTGCAGTAGAGCAGAGTGAGGACGATACCATACAGAAACAGGATGGCGTCCAGGATATAGCAGAGCTGAGGCTCTCCCAGCGCGGCTGAGGGGACAGAGGGTGCCCGCGGGGTCAGGAGCATCAGGCAAGGTCCGGTGCTCAGAGGACAGGACCGGCAGGTGGGACAGGGCCTGGTGGGGAGCCTCCCAGGAGAGACACTTGCTCTTCCTCCCTGGAGGGAGCCGATTTTTCCCAGCTTTCCCCCTTCTGCCTCACCCTGGGGCAGGGCTGGGCCAGGAAGTGGGGGGCGCTCTGCTGCCTGCTCTGATGGAGCTTACAGGCGCTGAGAGCCCAGGAGGGAGCCCCCTCAGGGCCCCCCGCGGCCCCCAGCCCTCTGGTTTTCGCCCTGTCAGTTCCTCAGGCACCACTGAGCTCTTCACAGCCCTCAAGGGACTTATTTGTGTTCACTGAGCGAAGACCAAAACCTCAGCCCAGAGGGGTAGGGTGAGGGCCATGCAGTGACAAATTTCACTGAAGAAACCACAGGAGTGTCTCTGCTAAGTCCTGTGACCTGTGGCTGAGGGCTGGACAGGAAGGATGTGAACCGAGGGAGGGAGGGAAGGCAATTACTCGGTTATTGGTCATCTCTGAGCCTCAGTCTCATCACTCTCCGGCCCGCTGTAGGGGGCTTGAAAAGGGGAGAACAGGTATCTGCTTTCCTAGGCTTTACAGATCGCAATGGCTCTGCGCACGGCCGGGCGAGCGTCTCTGCCCAGGCTCCGGGGGGATGACCACAAGCTGGATTCCGTCTCTGGGCACTCTGCCCTGTTACTCACTCACTCTGGGCCACAGAGAGAGGAAGTTTTGTGCAATTTAAAAAATCAAATAAGGTCTGAGCACCAGCCTCTATCGGCCCTTGGTCGCTATCTGAAGGGCTCACGGGCACGTGCCATGACGCTCTTTTGCACAGTATTTCATAAATCGAAAAACTACCGGCTGGGGGGTTGGGGGGGGAGGGCACGACATCATTATCGCCATTTTACCAAGGATGAAACGCAGGCTCAGAAAAGCTAAGTAACTCCATTAGGGCCAGAGGGCTACGTGACAGAGCCGGCGCTCAAATCCAGGCTTTCTGCTTTCAGAGCTCGTGTCCTAACCTGCCTCGGTGCCCCCGCTCTGTCCTCATCTGGTGACACCCGGCACCAACGGGATCCTTCCCTCCACCTCACAGCTGGGCTGCTGGACTCCCCAGCCGGTCTCTTTCAATTTCCCACTTCCCTGAAGTTTCACGACCCCCCTCCTCCCCGGCCCCCAGCTGTAACCCTCGTCAAAACACACACACACAGCCAGCCCAGAGCCAGCAAGACGTGACAGTTCAGAAATTGAGTGACTGGAGCCTTGGGCTGCTGAGACTGTCCCGTGTCTGCCTCCATTTCTTGGCTGGTGCTCAGGCCTCTAGAACCGGGCATTGCGTGCTGCCCAACCCCCCCCCCCCACCCCCTGATAGCAGCTGTTGGCAGAGTGGCCCAGGCAGGTGATGACCCAGAGAGGCAGAAAACAGGTCTACTTTGACCATCCTTGCCTCACTCCCAAGCCGAAGGACAGGCTCCCGCCTTCCTAGAGGGGCTTTATGAACATTATTATCCAGCTAGAGATCAGCTCCCAGTGGACTAGCCCAAAGGCACCACACAGGAAACGCTGATCACGGGAAAACGAGCTTCTCCCCAGCTTTTCGTGTCATACAACCATTCCCTCCCCTGCCAAACTGAAGCCTTCCCCATGATCAATCCTGAAAAAGTAAGGAGACGTGAAAGGAGGGAACTAGGACTCTTGTGCCCTGATGGGGACCAGAAGGGACCAGCCTCAAGGTCTCAGTGCCCACCCGAACCCTGCGCTCACCTGTCATCCTTTCCCGATCTGCCCCTGCCACGGCCCTCAGACGAATGCCCTCGATTCCCACCCTGGGGCCCAGCTCCTGAGCCCTCACCAGACCCTCTCACCTGCTTGTTCAACCAAAAGGAGTAAGAGCAAGACCACTGCTGGAATCATCTTGGGCAGGGGCTGAAGGGCCGTGAGCCAGGGATCGGACGCTCTGCCGCCACTGCGCAGCTGTGCTCGGCGGCTCCCTGACCACAGAGTTCCCCCCTTCCTGCCCCGCCTTCCCCCAGCTTTGGCCCCTTCCCCTTCCTGCACCAGAGCCCGGGCGGCTCCCGGAAGGCCAACTAAGGGAGTCAGATCTGGGTTCTCATGCCTCAGTCCTTCAGTGACCAAGCCCCAGGCACTGAGGGACGGGGGCGCAGACGGGCGACGCCTGTGCTGGACAAAGGCTAAATCGGCCATCACCCCGTGTTCAGATACATCTGGAATAAACTGTCCCTTCAGGGTCCCTGAGACCCCACCGCAGCCCTTTCCCTTCCATGTGGAATTTTACCCCCGTCTTGATTGGAGAGGTTTACCAATTTGTGTAGGCAGCCAAGTTTGGGCAGGGGGAACCAAGGGGAAAAGAGGAAATGGGGAATGGAGAAGTGGACAGGCCAAGAGTCAGAAAAGGGGGTGGAGATGAACAGGAAAAACTGGCGATAACTGAGTTTCACAGAGAACTGGAGGGTTAATTCACATTCTTAACTTTTCCAACAAAGTCAAAGATGGTAAGATACCGAGAAAGACATATCAGAGGTTTGGGCAGAGCAGCCGGAAGGCGGCTAATTTATTATAATTTCTCCTTTTCTAGTACATGCACAGAAAGCCTGACGGCTGAGTGTTCACGGGTGTGCGCGCGCGCACACACACACACACACACACACACAGTCCCTGTCCAGGGACGGCCAGGCTCCGAGGAGGAAGCAGACAGGCAGGGGGATCAAATGCTTTCCCCAGCTCATCGATCCACTTCTCCAAACACAATATCTTGGGTACCTAAGAGATCAGCGGGAGGAGAAAAAAAGCGGTGTTATCAAAAATCCAGAACTCACAACTGTGCCCAGCGGACTGAGGAGCTGAGTCCGTGCCCAGTCTCTGCTGAACAGGAAGCGTTCGGTTTCTGCCCCAGTTAGAGTCCCACACTCCCTCGTCTACGGCGTCTCGTACCTATGATAGCAACAACATCCGCCAGCATGTGTCCCTTCGACATCTTGTCCAAACCAGCCTGGAGAGACAGAGACAGCAACAGTGGTGGCAAGATTAGCGGGGTGGGACGAGGAGGAAGGAAAGTTCATCAAAATCTCACCCAAGGTGACTAATAACTGATTGATTCAGTGGAGTGAGAATCCCTGGGGCTCGGTTCTTACCAGGTGGGCAAAACCAGGAGCCTTGATCTTGCATCGGTAAGGGCGGCTGCTGCCGTCGGACACGAGGTACACCCCGAACTCTCCCTATCCAAGGAAGAAGGTTAGCTGCCTCCGTGAACAGGAAGAACACTCTTTTCTGCCAGTGAAGCCTCTCTACTCACCCACGTGTCCCCTCTCTCGCTGATACCCAAGCCTCTATTTGCGCACCTGTCTCCAGCCCCCCAGGCCCTGGGCTGCCTTTTCCTTTCCCGACTCTCCTCACCTTAGGAGCCTCAATGGCAGTGTATGTGGCCCCCGGAGGGACTTGGTAGCCCTCCGTGTACAACTTGAAGTGATGGATCAATGACTCCATGGAAGTCTGGAAAGAGGAGAAAGGGAGCAGCAGTGAGCCAGATCCAAATGTCTCCCAGGCCTTCCCGCAGCACAGGAAATAACCTGCCCCCTGGGGGAGACTAAAACCCACACTGTGAGCAAAAGAGGAGTCTACGGGAGGTTAAGACTCCCACAATGAATTCTTTCAAAGAGCCACTCATCCCTGGCTGCCGGCCCCTCCCCCCCTCCCCTCTCGCCAGAGCCAACCTTCATCTCTGCTCGCTTAGGGGGAGACACTTTGGCATCATCAACCTTGATCTCCCCGGGAGGCATCTTGTTCAGACACTGCGCGATGATTCGAAGGGACTGGCGCATCTCCTCCACCCGACACAGGTACCTGAAGGGGATGAGGCAGGTTCAGAGCATCAGATGTGAGGATGCCCTTGGTCAGCCCAGAGGGCTGGCTGACTTGTTATCTCCCTCTTTTCTCCCAGTGCGGCATCTTTGCCTGCCTTGGCCGCCCCGGTAAAAGCTCTAGTCTTCTGGTTCTGGTGCTGGCCCCTGCCTCAAGTCCTCTCCTCATCTTCTCAGCCCATGGCCTGTAGTAGTCCCCTCTTCAATTACCCTCTTAGACACTTCCTGGACTATAGAACGGGGCAGGGTCAAATTGGCTCGAAAAGAAAACAGAAGCCAATCTTACTCAGGGTCAGTAAACAGGAATGGAATGTGAAGCTTAGAATCCAGTGGAAAGAGCACCGGATCAGGAGGATTCTAGTCTCAAGCACCACTAACAGGATGATCCCAGGCCAATCTCTAACTTTTACGCCTCAGCTTTCTCAGCTATAAGAATGCAGCCCAAACTAGTTCCATCTAAGAGACGTGAGGGTAAAAGAAATGGCTCTGAACAACAACCGAGTTTAACAGACACAAGAGCTCCAGGAGCTGTCGGAAAATACGGGAATAAAGAAAATAGCCAAGAGAAAAGTCAGACAGGGAAAAACAGCTGGAAAATGAGCTGAGACATCTGGGCCTTACCTATCGTAGCAGTCCCCTCGAGAGCCAATAGGAACATCGAAGTCCACCTGGTCGTAAACATCATAGGGCTGCGTCTTCCGCAGGTCCCACTGGATACCTGAGCCCCGGAGCATCACGCCACTGGGGAGTGGGACGGGAACAAGGGTCCCTTTCCATGAACCAGGAAAGGAGGCGCACTCTCTTCCTTGGTCTCCCTGCCCCCCAACACACACACACTCTGGGCACGGGATCTAATCTCACAGAGCACGGCACGGACGGCACCACACCTTCCTGAAGCCAAGGTATTAGGCTGGAATACCCCCCCCCCGAGCGCAGAAATCACATTTCTCTCACCTAAACCCATAGTTAAGCGCGTCTTCGGCTGTCACAACCCCAATGTCAACTGTCCGATTTCGCCAGATCCTATTGTTGGTCAGCATCTATTGATCAAGAAAACTGGATGTGAACGCTCTTTATAACTCCCTTCAGATGCCTCTGTGGTTCTTTACGAGGGACTAAAATCCCACGAGCCTTTCTCGAGGGGAAAAGAGGGATTTTCCCCACTGGCTGCTATCTTACCTCTTCCAACTCATCAACCCGAAGAGAGAAGTTCTTAGAAAACTCATAAATATCATCCAGAAGCCCAAGGGGCAGGTCCTAGGAGCCAAATGGAGAATGACAGTGAGCCAGGCTCAGCCTCCCTGCCCCATGGCTTCAGGGTCAGCGGTTCCATCGGCCAGCGCTGCCCTCCAGTGGCCATGGAGGATACAGGCGTGGGCTGGAAGTTTGGGGAAGGCAGGGGAGCTGGCTCACCTGGTGCACACCTCCTGGCCGGACATAAGCAGCATGCATCCGAGCCCCGGACACGCGCTCGTAGAATTCAAACATCTTGATAAGACACACTGGGAATTAGTGACAAAGTCCTGGGCCCCAAGTCCAGCAACATGCTGGTCCACTCCCCTGCCCCCTGCTTTCTGATACCCGACCAACCCTTCACGACACAGAGTTCCTTAAGAATAGAATCCAAAGGGACGCCTGGATGGCTCAGTCGTTAAGCGTCTGCCTTCGGCTCAGGTCATGATCCCAGGGTCCTGGGATGGAGCCCCACATCGGGCTCCTTGCCCCGCGGGAAGCCTGCTTCTCCCTCTCCCACTCCCCCGGCTTGTGTTCCCTCTCTTGCTGTGTCTCTCTCTGTCAAATGAATAAATAAAATTAAAAAAAAAAAAAAAAAAAGGGTCCAAAACCCAAGTTTGGGATGCCTGGGGGCTCAGTGGGTGAAGCGGCTGCCTTCGGCTCAGGTCATGATCCCGGGGTCCTGGGATCGAGCCTACATTGGGCTCCCTGCTCAGCAGGGAGCCTGCTTCTCCCTTTCCCTCTCCCTCTGCCTGCCGCTCCCCCTGCTTGTGAACTCTCTCTCTCTCCTCTGACAAGTAAATAAAATCTTTAATAAAGAAAAAAGAATATAACCCAAATTAATTAGATCTTCTTCCTTTAAATGTTCTATGTTCTCTCTCCTTTTAATCTCGTCTCTCCTTCAAGAACCTTCTCTACTTCTTGTACCCCCTTGCCTATCCTATCCTCCTTCTCTTACCTTCTCCCTCTCTTCAAACATCCAGAAGAAAGGGGTCATGGCCCCAATGTCCAGGGCATGTGTAGTCACAGCCATAATGTGGTTCAAAAGTCGCGTGATTTCTCCAAACAGCACTGTAGACAGGTGAAGACAAGAAGAGAAGGATAGGGGCGCCTGGGTGGCTCAGTCGTTAAGCGTCTGCCTTCGGCTCAGGTCATGATCCCAGAGTCCTGGGATCGAGCCCCGCGTCGGGCTCCCCGCTCTGCGGGAAGCCTGCTTCTCCCTCTCCCCCTCCCCCTGCTTGTGTTCCCTCTCTCGCTGTGTCTCTCTCTGTCAAATAAATAAAATCTTTAAGAAAAAAAAAGAAGAGAAGGACATAGAAGCCAAGGATCGACGCTGACACAGCAGTTGTGGGCGGAGCCTGGGGTCTGCATACTAAGCTTGGGTGCGATGCTCCTAAGCTGGGCAGCAGCCGGGGAGAGCCACGGGAAGGTGATGGGGCTTACCTCGGATCCACTGAGCCCGGGGCGGAGGCTGGATATTGAGCAACTTCTCCACAGCCAGTGAGTAGGCCTGTTCGTTGCACATCATGGACACATAGTCTAGCCGGTCAAAGTATGGAAGGGCCTGGGAAAAGGGAAGAGCATGGGTCACAGCTAACGGGCCAGGAGCCCTCAGCCAGCCGCCAAGAGCACTGCTCTCCACGGGCATCAGAGTTAGTGCTGCACAAAGCCTTCCAGTCCCCGGAGCTGAGCAAGGCAGCAGCCAATACCAGTGGTACATGCTGGGAAACGGTTAAAAATCAGATCTCTGAAGGGCTGAGAGGGAACCCTATGTGTTGTGTGGGCCAACTTCCACGGTGAAACTCCACTTCGCAGGGCCAGCTGTAAGCCACAGAACGGAAGCCGGTGCTGGGTAGAGGAGCTCAGCACTGTACGGTACTTCTGCCAAGCAGATACAGTAACATAACTTCAGAGCACCGCAAAGCAAAGTAAGAAAGGGATGAGCTTTGAGGACTTCTTACCTTTTGATATAATTTATTAAACTGCGAGCTACCATAATCTAACTTTTAATAATGGCTCTGTTTAACACCTGGCTCACAAAATTCCCGAAAACTTAACCATCTGTTCCTGCGGGCTGGTAGAAGCTACTCCAACGTACCTCTGGTCACACTCCTCCGGCCCACAACAGTCTCAAACAAGAGTGCCTCTCTGAGGTACTGGAGGAGAAAGGTAACCAGTCTTAGGACTAACTGGGTGGGAGTGAGGGATTTAAGGAAGACAGAGCCCTGAGAAGGACTGCATTGGCTTCTGATCGGGGAGAAATGGTTCTTTCCCTAGAATGCCAAGAAAGCCAGTCAAGCCGTCTGCCGAACCCGCTTCAGCTTCCAGGAAGGAGGCGGGGCTGGGAGGCCCGTCTTTGGGACAGCCAGTTCTTGTCCTGATGTCACTGTGACGTGGGTTAATGCTGCAGGGTTTAGCTCCATACTCTCTGGGACCAGGCACCATCCCTGCCTGCACTCTCTGGGGGGATCACGTCCTAGTCAGCTGGTTGTATCCTACCCCCGTCACCCTCTGTGAGCAAGACCTTTCTTCATGACGGTAAGAAAAAACTCCAGATGCCTGTCCCAGCTCCAATTCCTTCCAATCTGACCCTCACCACTTGGGTCACAGAGCTCTCCTAAAAACGGCACATAGCCACAAACTCCCTCCCGGTCACTCTGACTCACTGAGTGTTTCGAAAACAAACTTAAGACAGCTGGAAGATACAAGAATCGGCTGTTAATCCTAGGAAGCTTACGTCTCTCTCCTCTCTTCCCCTGTCCCCAGGGACACCGGCTTTGACGTCCTAGTAGGATATAAGAACAGGGAAACTGAGGCACTAGAGAAAGGGTAAAGGGGCCAGCCAAAAGTCATCCGGAGAAAAGCTGGGAGTGTAGCTCTGGCTCCCAAGCATTTCTGCTGGATAAACCAAGTCTAGATGGATTCCAGTCACGCATCCCCTGGAACATCCCTCCATCTCCCCAAGACTGTCCTCATGTCCTCAACACCCTCCTCCCTGGGGCTTTGGAGGGCAGCAAACTGGCAAAGTCCCAGGCCACGGCATCCCCAGGTCCCGTCAGCAGGCCCCTGTTCACCCCCACACCTGCAGATAGGTCTTGTATTCAATGAGCTTCTCAGTGCCTCGGTGCAGCAGGCCGATGTGGGGGTCACACTTCCGCACCATCTCCCCACTCAATTCCATCACTAGTCGCAGGACACCGTGAGCTGCTGGGTGCTGGGGCCCAAAGTTCAGGGTCAGGTTTGTCACCATTGTGTCCTTTGGAGGGTCCACATCTGAGAAGTGGGAAAGAGTTCAGAGCCAAATGGTAATTCCCTAGAGAACCCCCAAGAGACAGCAAGGAGTTAGCCTCTCCCTATAGATCTTCCATGTCACCATTCCACACCCTGTTAATTCCCTAATCGCCAACATAACCAGGAAGAAGACCATTACATGGGAAAAAGGGGAGGAAGATCTAAATTTTTTGACAAGAGGAACCACACACGAACCTTACTCTTTCCATGTCTCCCAGATACCTTTTTAAAGATGGTAATACTGGGGGCACCTGGGTGGCTCAGTCGGTTAAGCGTCTGACTTGATTTCGGCTCAGGTCATGATCTCAGGGTCCTGGGATCAAGCCCTGCATTGGGCCTGTGGTCAGCACAGAGTCTGCTTGAGGATTCTCTCTCCCCCTCTCCCTCTGCCCCTTCCCCGGCACATACCTGTGCACAGATGCACATGTGCTCTCTCTCAAATAAATAAATAAATATTTTTTAAAAACCCAGAGAAATTACTAATATCATTCATATAGTCCTTATCATGTGCCAAGCACTACCCTAAGCACTGATTTTAATTAATTTAATTCCCCTAACAACCACATGAGTAGTGGGTACTATTATTATCCTTATTTTATTGGTGAAACTGAAGCCAGAGAGGATAAATGACTTCTCAGAGAGCTAGCAACTGGCAGTCAGGACCGATCTCAACCTGTTCAGCTCCACAGTCCACATTTTTTTTTTTTAAAGATTTTATTTATTTATTTGACAGAGAGAGAGAGTGAGAGAGGGAACACAAGCAGGGGGAGTGGGAGAGGGAGAAGCAGGCTTCCCACCGAGCAGGGAGCCCGATGCGGGGCTCAGTCCCAGGATCCTGGGATCATGACCTGAGCCGAAGGCAGACGCTTAACGACTGAGCCACCCAGGCGCCCCTCACAGTCCACATTCTTAACCACTATGATACACTGCCCTCCAAATCTATCTGATGAATGCCCAGCCAATCAGGAAATGTATACTTAATTCTTACTACTACCGAACGGCAGTGTTTACCCTCAAAAAGCATAGAGTTTAATTTGGGAAATAAGTACATGTGAGGAACGAGTAAGAGAGGCCAAATTCACAAGTTACCAAGTAAATGGCTTAGCCGTTAAGTATTTAAAGGAAGAAAAGAACACTGTGAAGACTTCATGAAGGCAGAATATGAGCTGGTTCTTAAATACAGGGAATGACTCAAACAGGTAGACAGAAGAGCATCCCGGGCTATGGAATCAACAAAGGTGAAATCTTGGAAACAAGGAAGTATCTGTGGAACTCTCTATCTACCAAGAGGCAGAAGATGAGTGTTGGCCGCCAGTAGGGGGCAGTGGTTCAATTATCAGTATCATTAATAACAACACTTACAGAGGACTTACCATGTTCCAGGCACTACACTAACTGATTCATGTTATGATCCCATTTAACCCTTACAGTGATGCTATGAAATAGGCACTTTATTCACTGGTAAATGGGAGAGCAGAGAATTGAAACCAGAGCTTAACTTTTCAACCAAAATTCTGCACCATGGGCTTTGGAGTCACATAGACCCGAGTGCAAATCCATGTAGGAGTCCTTGATCAAGTTTTTCATCTCCCTGCACCATGATTTCTTCAAAGTGATATAATACTAGTATCGCTTTCATGGAGTTGTTGCAAGGACTAAGTGAAATAATGCACACCAAACACCTGACACATGGTAAACACTTGGCTACTGTTACTGTTAAGATTTTTGAAAAGTAACTGGAAGTGCTTCTGAAGGTTTCTGAGCGAGAGAATGAATGCCATGGTAAAATGATGTTTGGGGAAGATGAAGGTGATTACATTGTCCTGCATAGCTGGAGGGGGACCAGATCAGTGGGCAGGAACCCAGTGAAGAGACCCCTGACTAATTAAGGTCTAGTACAAAATAGATCTGAACAAGAAAGGAAAAGATGATCTGATATGTAACATTATAAAAGAATCTGCATGGTTTGGTGACTTCTTGGATTTAGACAGGGAGGGCAAGAGAGAAAAAAGAGCCAAAGATGACTAAAATGTTTCATTCCTGAGAAATTAGGAGAATGTGGGTACCACTGATCAAAATCAAAAAGTCACAAGGAAGAGCTACTTCTGATGGGGGCAAAATGCTTCGTAGTCTGGAAGATGTCATTTGAGTACCAGTGGGAAAAACCTTTTCTACTGAAGGAAGATGGAAATATATTGAACCTCCGGAAAAAGCTGAAGCTAAAAATATAAATCTGGTAGGGATCTCCAAGGGCTGACTAGGACCTACTCTTTTTCTCCTGGGATGCTCTTCCTTTCCTTCTCTACTTGATAAATACCTGCCCTATTATCAGTGTTCCTGTGTTTGTTGAAGCGCTGGTGAAAGAAGCAAAAAGGGCAAGGGCGCAAACTTGCCTTGACAGAGCTCAAGAGCACTCAGAAATCAGCTTGGGACAGGGATGGGTGTGAGTCGGGACAGCGGCTCTGGGAACTCACCATTCCAAGGTGGAGGCTTCCAGTGGGCTGTTTCTTTGGTGGGGTACATGACAGCTCCCCCAAACTGCTCTGCCCATTCTGCATCTGGCTGCCATTGCCGAGCACCTCTAGGGAGTTAAAGACAGATCCTAGACACAGGGCCTCAACAGCGCTTGGTTCCTCTGTTCCCATGCACTCCCAGGTGGGCCCAGGGAAGGGCCCTCGGATTCTCCAACACCAAGCCACTGGCACACAGTGTAGCTTTAGCAGAACAAGCTGGAACTCCAGACGTTCCATTCCTACTAACAACTTAATCTTGCAATCACTGCACCCATCACCCCTGTGCATGCAAGGCTGGGGATCCTAGCTCCTTCAACTTCTCATCACGTTCGTATTTCCACCTTGGGGAATATGAATGCAAGCAAGGTGTGTATTCAAGGTCAACCGAAGACTAAGAGGTGTGCGGTGCCCGTGCAGGGGCGGGGCAGAGGGGCATGCTGGCTCCTTGGCTCGGCCGGCCCGGGTGAGGCCTGAATGATGTCCTGGGGACCAACGGGGGCGGGGGGAGGGCGCTGGGGGAGTTGTCTGGGTTTGTGTTCCTCCTTTAACCCCATCAGGAGTGCTTCCCTCTTCTCGTCTAAGAAGCCTTTTCACCAGCCGCACGCCACCCACGATGAGGTTCGGGAGAAGCAGCAGGGCACAAGGGGAAGGTGACACTATCACTAACGTTCAAGGACAGGGTCCCCCGACAGCTGATTTCACCCCTCTTTCCTCCCTCGGCCGGAGCGGGCGCCACTGCATCCTGGAGCCCGGGACAGCAGGCCTGGGCGGGGGGTCACAGGCCTGGGTCATTCTTTCCTAGGGGGTCACGGGGCCCGCGGAGGCGCCAGACCCGAGAGCCGCTGGCGTCGGGGGCTACGCGTCGAGGGCCGCCCGGAGTCTCACCTGCTGGGCTGAACCGGCAGCCGGCCCCCGGGCCGCAGCGCCCGGGCCGCGACGCCCGGGAGGCTGCGCAGAGCCCTCAGCGCCGCCATCTTGCCCCGCCGCGGACGGCGCGAAGGAGAACGGGCGGAAGTGCCTCCTGCGCGCCTCCTCGCGGCTTCACGCCTGTTGGCACCACGGGGCCGCCCTCTTGGAAGCTGGCGGGGCCGCGGCCGCCGCGAGCCGGTGACATCCGGGTTCTGCGCCTACGCTTCGCTTTCGCTCTCGGAGCGGCGGCCGGGCGCCGGGCGCCGTGCTTGTCGCTGCTCGTGACTGGCTCGCCGAGGCGGGAGCCGGAGAAACTTACGGCTCCCGCGGGGCCCGGCGCTCGCTCGCCCGCGTGCTTCCCCGCCTCCTGCCTGAGCCCCGCTCCCGGTGGCGGCGGCGGAGCCCGGCCCTCCCGGACAGCCCCAGGCTTTGCGGGGTTCCGAGCGGAGAAAGCCCGCTAATTACGAGATGGCCCAAATGGGCTAGGGAACGGGGGCCCCAGCGCGGCTGGGCGGGTCTCAGAGCTCCCGCCAAACCGAAACGAAGAAAGAGGAGGACGCCAAGGCCACCAGCCCTGGAGCAGGCTGCTGGGTGTAAAGGAGCCACCTCCGCCCAGATCGGGAGTGGGGGGGGGGTCCCCTCTGGGAGACCCTGATGTCTGCCAGGTTTCCAGAAGCTGCAGAATGACAGACCCAGGAAGCGCCCTTGGAGATGTTTCATCCCCTACTTCCATCCTGGGTCAAGTCCTCTTCCCCTCATGTCTTTCTGACCCTGCCTTAGCCCTAGTGCCACCAGGAGTCTGATGCCAGTTCTGTAGTGGAAGAGACCAAGAGTTTTGCAGCCTTGGAGGCTAGTTCCTGTTCGCTCCCTCTGCTTCCAAGCCCAGCTCCAGCTGGGCCACCCGTTGAGTTTGCACATGCCTCCCACTCTGAGCCTGGAAAGAGGCAGTCCCCAGATCGATCCCCCCCAGACAGGGTCCCTGAGACAGCCCACCAGCAGTGCAGCAGGGTGGGGCAGACAGACCAGGAAAGTGGCAGAGAGGGAATTCTTAGCTGTGAAGAAAGAGGGGAAAGCCAGACTTCTAGCCTGGGAGTTGACCTAATGGGAACCGTACCAAAGGGTGGGGCCATATCCCTGGCTGTGGGAACTGACTGGAACCGGGGTGGACTGGGCAGCCCCCACAGCCAGGCAGAGGCTCTCCCTCATTGCCCCCACCCTTTCCCTGAGCCTGCTCTCTCTCTGTAGTTGGAACATAGTGACCGTGATGAGGGGGCAGGGCGATGCTGGAGGTGTGGGGACTGCGTTTATTTGCCCTAATCCAAGCTGGGAGAAGTCAGGCTAGAGTCCGGGCTGCTTGGCCCTGGAGGCGACTTGAGCTGGGACGGGGATGAGGGCTCCTGGGGGGCTACCTAGGACACTGCATCTTTTGTGCCTTCTCCCTGCACTCAACACCCCCACACACTGCTGCTGTGACTCTAAGGCCCTTTGTCTCTCACTGCTTAGTCACCCCCTTTGTCCTCATCTCAGATGGGGGGTTGGAAAGGGGCAGTAAGAGTCCTCTGGTGATAGCTCCTCTTGCCCCTGCCCCTTCTGGTCTCCTGTCCTTTGTCTGACTCCCGCAGCCCCAACCCCCTCCAGAGTTAGGACCAGGGTCAGCGCACGTGGTGGGGAAGAGGTAGGTCTGGCAGTGGTGGGCACCAGGGCAGGTATTCATGACCTGAGCAGGAAGGGAGGGGGAAAGGAAGCATTCTGGCGGATATGATCTGGGAGACAGGAGGTGACAAGGCAGAGAGTGGGTAGAGGAATGGGGGTAGGGGCAGGTGATGTGCCTCTGGGAAAGGAAAGGGACCGCTGACTGCATTCTCTTTCCTGGGGATATCCTGGGGAAAGGAGTGGCCATAGCATTGAGTGGGCAGAAATTGCCCCTACTTCTGTACCCTTTACTTCCTTATCTTGAGAGTCCACCCCCAAGACCTCTCTGCTGAGTTCTCTCCCGTCCAGAACAAAACCAAGGGAATCATTTGGCTGCCTTGTCCCACCACTACCTCTTCCTCCCCAGGCACTCTCCCCACCTCAGGCGCTGGGTTCCCGTTTCTCAGTACGCTAATTTCCCTCTATACACAGTGCATCCTCCACCTTCTCCGTGTCCCGTGGGGAATGAGAAATAAAAAATTACTAAATATTCCAGGAGCGACTGTGTTCTCAGGGCAAAGTGGGGCCAAAAGAGGGAGCCAGGTGGGGATTCCCTAGGATGGACTGACTTTGGGTGCATCTGGGTTTCTAGGAGAGCAAGTCTTTCTGTGCTGGGGGCTGGCTGACTTGAGGCTGGGGGAGGGTTTGGGGCAGTTGGGAGTGGGTAGGAACAGGGCCAAGAGCCTGGGGGAAGCTACTGGGAGCTGGGCCAGGGAAATGGGGGAGTCAGGAAGTGGGGAGGGGGAGCCCTGGGGGGAATGGAGGCGGATTGGCTGTTCTGGGCTTTGGAGGGGGTGGGTAGTGGTAACTCAGGAACAGGGAGCCTGAAGGAGAGGAGTGTTAAAGAAGAGGAGGTGCCACCCTGGATCCTCCTTCTATAAAGGAAAAGTCATTAACCCCTCCTGCCTTCTCGGCTGCCTGCTCCATGTGCCCATTCTAAGCAGACCCATCCTACCTTTCGGCAGTAAGCTCCCTGATCACTGTCTCCTCACCTGCCTACCCTGTATCTCTGCGGCCTCTTCTCTCTCCCACTGCTTGGTCCCATCCTGAGCCAAGTCCAGCCACCTCCTTTCTTTGTTCTGCCCTCTTGGTGCTTCCTTACCTGTTCCCCACGGTCTTTCCCTGACAGTTCACTCAGTTGCCTCAGCTCTGGAAACCAGCCTCTAGGGGCAGAGGGCAGCACGAGGAAGCCTTGAGAAAAGGGAGGCCATGCCAGATTAGAGAATGGGAGCGAGAATTCTCCCGGGACCATGGGCTTTCTGTGCGTGTTGACCAGGCCCTTTCCCTGACTTCCTACCCCTCCTGGGGCTCTGTCCCACCAAAAAGGGAAAGAGACAGCTGAGAGCCGACTGTGGGGTTTGGGGAAAGGCTATGTCATCAGCTGGCCCAGTGCCTGTGATCCATCCGGCTGCTAGAGATTCCCCTCCCCTGGGCAAGTCCCATTTTTTTTTTTAAAGGAAAACAAAAACTAGGATTTTTGGGAAGCAATGAGACACCCATCTGAGTCCTACCAACAGAGCTCCTGTCTGAATGGCTTATAGCTCAGCCAATCGCAGAAGCTCGGGATGCTTAAAAGAGCTGGCGCGGAGAGAGGCTGGGAAGAACCCACAGGGAGACCCACAGACACATAGACACGGGCGAGAGAGGAGGAGAGAGACAGAGACAAAGGCACAGCGGAAGGAGCCAGAGACAGGGCAGGCACAGAGGCAAAGCCAGACAGTCTGAGGGAGCCCAGAAGGAGAGGCCCGGGAAGCTGCAGAAGACACGGGCAGGGAGAGACAAAGACCCGGGAGAGGAGGGGGTGTGAGAGGAGAGTTTGGAGGACCCAGGCCACTAGGCGCCTCTCCTAAGCCTAAGGGCCAAGTTTTCTCCATCTCCTCTGAAGGTCCCCAGCCCCTCTGAAAACTCTGCCTCTGACCCTGGCACAAGTCTGAGCCCCCAGGCTGCAGAGAGGAGCTTTCCAAAGCCAGGGCGGGGAGAACTCGGTGCCCAGACGGCCTCACTCCCTCCCAGCTGTAGCGCCGTGCCATGTCCCGGACGGACCGGCATCCCAGGAGGGGCTTGGCGGGGTGCTGGCCAGGGGGAGTCCAACCCCGCCTGCTGCTCCCCGCCGTGCCCATCTCCGGGCTGGTGGGGCAGCTGCTGCTGCTGCTGCTGCCGCTGGTCTCCCTCCTGCCCTCAGCCCGGCCGGCCAGCCCCCTCCCCCGGGAGGAGGAGATCGTGTTTCCAGAGAAGCTCAATGGCAGCGTCCTGCCTGGTTTGGGCGCCCCTGCCAGGCTTCTGTACCGCTTGCCAGCCTTTGGGGAGACGCTGCTGCTAGAGCTGGAGCAGGACCCCGGCGTGCGGGTCGAGGGGCTGACGGTGCAGTACCTGGGCCAAGCCCCTGAGCTGCTGGGAGGGGCCGAGCCAGGCACCTACCTCACCGGCACCGTCAACGGAGATCCAGAGTCGGTAGCATCTCTGCACTGGGACGGGGGAGCCCTGTTAGGGGTGCTGCAGTATCAGGGGACCGAGCTCCACATCCAGCCCCTGGAGGGAGGCACCCTTAACTCTGCCGGGGGGCCTGGGGCTCACATCCTCCGCCGGAAGAGTCCTGCCAGCGGCCAGGGCCCCATGTGCAACGTCAAGGCTCCTCCCGGGAATCCCAGCCCCAGCCCTCGAAGAGCCAAGGTAGGCAGCCCTGGAGTCTGTGTCCTGCAGCGTCCTCCCGCCATGTCTGTCCCACTGACCCCCATTCACCCTCTCTCCACCCACTTCCCCTGCTGGCCATTCTGCTGCTTCCCTGCCTTCTGTCTTCCTCTCCTCTTTCCGCTAGTCTCCTTTCTCGGGAAGGTTCTGGTTTCTCCCTGCCCCAGCCCTTCCCCTGGCCAGGCTGCTGACCCCGAGGAGGGTTCCCAGACGTGGGTCAGAGACTCTGTGCTGGGAATGAGCACCCCTCTGCCCACCCCAGCCCTGCTTGGCCATGGCGTTCTCCTGGCACCATCTCCTGCCAGAAAGCTTTCCCGACAGCCCCCTGGGCCTTGACTCTTTTCTGTGCCCCAAATTTGATTTTCACCCCCACTGCCGGCTAAAGGAGTGAGGTTTAAAGCCCAAGGGATTGACCTCTGGCTTCTGGTGCTGCCTTCAAAATAGTTCTGGCAAACTGCAAAGTAGGGCAAAAGTGGACGCGGAGGAAAGGCACCCCATACCTCCTCTGCTCAGTCCCCTTCCCACACTGTGGACTGACTGCAAGGCTGCCTGACACTCCATCCTTTCCTCCCTCCCACTCCCGGCCTCCCCCTTCTTCCCTCCTTCCCTCTCTCGCTTTAATCCAGACCAGCCGCTCTCCCTCCACACCCGCCACGCTGAGATCTGGCCCTGGCCCTAGCCGCTGACTGAATTGTTCCTCCAACCACACAGGGCCGACACGTTGCAGCCCGGCCCTCCAGCTCCAGTCCTGCAGCCCCAGTGCACTCCGGCCTGGGGGACCCCAAAGCCCCTCCCAGAGGCAGTCCCAGCTGCTTTTCACCTCGGGGCTCAGCAGCCCTGGGACGTGGCACCCCCTTCCCCTCCCCTTCTCAGCACCAACAGCTGATTTCTTCGAGTTACCACAAAAGCCCTGGAACTTGGGGTTGGGGGAGGGCCCAACCAAGACCCGTCAGGAATCCGCCGTGTATGTGCGGCCCAGCTGGCTCTGCTGAGTTCCAGACCCAGGAAGTAAGGGAGGGGAAAAGGAGCCAGGGGTCTGGGAGGCTCTCTCAGGACGCTCCCCTCCTTTTTCCAATCCAGCGCTTTGCCTCGCTGAGTAGATTTGTGGAGACTCTGGTCGTGGCAGATGACAAGATGGCAGCATTTCACGGGGCAGGGCTGAAGCGCTACCTGCTGACAGTTATGGCCGCCGCAGCCAAGGCCTTCAAGCACCCGAGCATCCGCAACCCCGTCAGCTTGGTGGTGACTCGGCTCGTGATTCTGGGGCCGGGCGAGGAAGGGCCCCAAGTGGGGCCCAGTGCCGCCCAGACCCTGCGCAGCTTCTGCACCTGGCAGCGAGGACTCAACACCCCTGAGGACTCGGACCCAGACCACTTTGACACGGCCATTCTGTTCACCCGGCAGGTGAGGCCCCCATCAGCCCCGTAGGCCCCGCGCCGCGGAGCTCCAAGAAGCACCACGGGTACACTGTGCTGGAAATGGTGCCCCTGGAGGTGTTCCACAGGGCACCTGGCCCCAGCCACACTGCCAACGCCATCTGGGCCCTGACGGTGCTGGCTCCTTAAGGCCCAGGTCCCCACGAGGCTAGATCCCATCCCAACGGACCCTGGAGTCTCGGCTCCTCATGCATCTTCTGTGATCCCTCTTCACAGGACCTGTGTGGGGTCTCTACTTGTGACACTCTGGGCATGGCCGATGTGGGCACTGTGTGTGACCCGGCTCGGAGCTGTGCTATTGTGGAGGATGATGGGCTCCAGTCGGCTTTCACAGCTGCTCATGAACTGGGTAAGGTGGGAGTGGGGCTGTGGGGCAACCGGGATGCATGAGAGCTATCGGGTTGGGGGAAGGGGACAGTGAGCTCACTAGAAGGCAGATAGGGGGTCACAAAGTGGTGCTTCTTCCTCCCCAGGCCTAGGTCCAGGGCCATTATCTTTCTCTGCTGTGGGCATAGATGTTTAGATTTTTCTATTAAATGAGATAGTGTGTGGAAACTTACTGTGAACTCTGCGTGTGTGCGTGTGTGTGTGTGTGTGTGTGTGTTTGGGGAGGGCACAATATTGAAAGAGATGTTATTCGTAAGAGTCAGTGATGAAATGGGTGGGTTCAGGGTTAAGAATGTTGGCTACAAGGAAAAGAGGGTTGGGAGGTGCCCTGAGTGTGTTTGGGGGGAAGGGGAGACAGAGCAGTGGGGGCTCCATATTGAGGAGCCCTAGAGCTCCAGAAGGAAACTGGGGACAGTGTGGGATAGGGAATGGATCTGACCATCCACAGCTGAAACCAGGTTATTATGGGCTTGAAGCCCCCTGAGGGCACAGAGATGGGACCGTGGGACCCTAACAGGGCCTCCGCTCTCACAGGTCACGTCTTCAACATGCTCCATGACAACTCAAAGCCATGTGTTGGTCTGAATGGGCCTGGGAGCACCTCCCGCCACGTCATGGCTCCTGTGATGGCTCACGTGGACCCCGAGGAGCCCTGGTCCCCCTGCAGTGCTCGCTTTATCACTGACTTCCTGGACAATGGCTACGGTAAGCAGATGGCACCGCCCTGTCCCTGTGCGGCGCTCCGTTCCCCTCCCCACCCCCCCCCCCCCCCCCCCCCGGACTGTACTCTCGCTTCTGCTGCATTCTGCATGGGCCAACCTGACTGCCTCAAATGAGTTTCCTCTGCAGTGTGGGATGGGGTGAGAAATGCTTCTGTCTTTGTGTGGTTCCCACTTCCTCTAGCAGAAATAGCACAGCCAAGGGAGGCAAGTTTTGGTGCAGTAGAATGACATCTGACCTTTTAAGGGTCAGAACTGTTCACACGAGAACGGGCTGCCTGTGAAGGGAGTGACTGCCTGTCACCAGAGGTGTGCAAGCCTGGCGGGGTGGCCACTTCTGGGCAGGGATGCTGAGACAAAGCAGGCTCAAGAGGTCTGTAGTCGGTTAGAACAGGTAGGAAGACTTAGCGCTTCGGGTTCTTAGCCTGATTCTGTTCTTTAGACACGTGTAGATGTGTGACTGTGAGTTTCTTCGCGTCCGTGTGGCCGATCTGTAAAGCAGGCATGAAATGGTAACCACCTCGCAGGTGTTTGCCATGGTTAAATGAGAAAGGCTGGTCAGGCATTTAGCCAACGCTCATCACGTAATAAGCCCCCAATAAATTGTATCTGCTACTTAAAGCTTTTTCCAGCCCCAGGATTTGGATTCCAGGATCCCAACAGGCCCCGGGGAGTCGAGACTCTCAGCTAGCAATCTAGACTCTTCCTCGGCCCATGGCTGACTTCGTATCCCTACCTCCTCCCCAGGGCACTGTCTCTTAGACCAGCCAGCGGCACCCCTGCCTCTGCCCGTGACTTTCCCTGGCAAGGACTATGATGCTGATCGCCAGTGTCAGCTGACCTTCGGGCCCCACTCGCGCCACTGTCCACAGCTGCCGCCACCCTGTGCCGCCCTCTGGTGCTCCGGCCACCTCAATGGCCACGCCATGTGCCAGACCAAGCATTCACCCTGGGCCGATGGCACCCCCTGCGGGCCAGCGCAGGCCTGCATGGGGGGCCGCTGCCTCCACGTGGACCAGCTTCAGGACTTCAACGTGAGATCCCGGGGCAGGGGTGGAGCGGAGGGCCTGGAGGAGAGGGGCCGGCCCTGGGCCCAGCAGAGAGTGTCTAGATGCCACCCTTCCGTTCTGTGTTTCTGCAGATCCCACAGGCGGGAGGCTGGGGCCCCTGGGGGTCATGGGGCGACTGCTCCCGGAGCTGCGGGGGCGGCGTCCAGTTCTCTTCCCGGGACTGCACGCGGCCGGTCCCCCGGAACGGTGGCAAGTACTGTGAGGGCCGCCGCACCCGCTTCCGTTCCTGCAACACCCAGGCCTGCCCAAGTGGCTCAGGTGAGGACTGGGAGGGACAGAAGCCATTAGGAGGGGGTGGTAGGGCAGGAACCGTCTCGTCCCTAGGGCGGGGCCGGGGCGGGGGCGGGGGGACTGTCCCTGCTGTTGAGGGGAGTAACTTCACCCTTTGGGAAGCTTCTCTGGCAACCTGGCTGTCTAGAGCTCTGAGGGGCTTAGGTGGAGGGGCTCACATGGGATGTCGTGGGGAAAGAGGACTCTGACTGGCCCTTTCCCCCTACAGCATTGACCTTCCGTGAGGAGCAATGTGCTGCTTACAACCACCGCACTGACCTCTTCAAGAGCTTCCCGGGGCCCATGGACTGGGTCCCTCGCTACGCGGGTGTGGCGCCCCGGGACCAGTGCAAGCTCACCTGCCAGGCCCAGGCCCTGGGCTACTACTATGTGCTGGAGCCGCGGGTGAGCGCCAGATGCCCCCGGGCACCGTCTGTGCTCCCTCTCTCTCCTGAAGCGCCCTGCTCTCTGATGGCAAAGATCCTCCAAAGTAGCACCCTTGCTGGCCCTCCCGCAGCCCTGCCAGGCCCGCCCAGGGTCCACTCACACTTCTCTGTCCGCGGGTATTTGGAAAACAAGCCCCAGGTTCTGGATCAGTTGCCAGTCAGGCTGCTGCAGCCCGTCCCATTTGCCTTGGGTTCTTTATTTTTCTCTTCCCATCTCCCGGTTCCCATCTCTCTATTGCGTGAGAACGGACATGGCCTTTTGGGCAAGTCTTTGACCCCTTTCTGTGGGCTCCTCTATCACTTACAGGGGTGGCCTCGTTGGGCTCATGGGAGGCCGCGCCTCACTGGACAGGCCTCTTGGAGACAGTGGTGGCGTCCCTGCCCTCCCTCTCTGGGATAGGGCGGGTTGTCCAAGGCAGAAGGAAGAACAAGCCCTCGAAGAATTTTCGGCCCTCCCCTGGGGAGCATTCTTACACGTCGGCCGCCCTCTAGCGTCCGTCTGGGTCGCTACCATCAAGGCTCGGGGCTGGTGTTGAGACTCAGACCTGCCCTTTCCATCTTGGCTCCTCTGCTTGCCAGCCGTCTAATCTTGGGGAGAGTCTCTTCATCTTTCTAAACCACAGTGTTCCATCTCTAGAAACCTCAAAGAGTGGCTGTGAGATTTATATTCTAGCTCATAAAGCACTTAGCACAGTGCCTGATTCAGAGTGAATGTTCTGAACACGGTGGCTTTTACAATTACTATTGTCATTAGGATTATTACCCCTTCACACGGCTGGGGCTCACTCCACACCTAGTCTTCATCCCCTCCCACCCAGCCTTTATGACGTCTCCTCCCTGGTGGGATATGGGTCTGGTCTGGCTCACCAGCCCCTCCTGACTTAGGAAGAACCCTGGCATCGCTCCCTCTCTTGGCAGGTGGTAGATGGGACTCCCTGTTCCCCGGACAGCTCCTCGGTCTGTGTCCAGGGCCGCTGCATCCATGCTGGCTGTGATCGTGTCATCGGCTCCAAAAAGAAGTTTGACAAGTGCATGGTGTGCGGTGGGGATGGTTCTAGCTGCAGTAAACAGTCTGGCTCCTTCAGAAAATTCAGGTTCATTCTCTATTGATTTCCTCCTCCCTGGCCCTGGGGGTACAGAGGTGAACTTGACACTGTCTCTCCTCTCAAAGAGCTTACAGTCTAGTGGGGGAGACAGATGAGTAACGAGTTCCAGCACAGTGTTCCACCTGTTCAACAGGTTTCAGCCTGGGGCTGCTGTGAGGGCCCTGGTGGGCATCAGGGAGGGCTTCCGGGGCGGGGGGTGGGGGAGGACTTGCTCCTGGAGGGAGAGTAGGAATTGGACCGGCACCAACCAAAGAGGTGGGCTCAGAAGGGCACCTCAGTAAGGGGTCGAGAGGGGAGAGGGAGGAGGGTGCATTGGCATCTAGCTCAGATCTAGGCTGGACACCTCACATAGGTTTGGGGAGGCAACTCTCTGCACACAGAAACTCACACGTACAGTCGTATGAACACAGCTCAGAAAGGCCGAGGGCATTCAGGAAGATGCTGAGCTCCCCATCGTCTCCTTCCTCTCAGGTACGGATACAACAACGTGGTCACTATCCCCGCGGGGGCCACGCATATCCTGGTCCGGCAGCAGGGGGGCCCTGGTGTCCGGAGCCTCTACCTGGCCCTGAAGCTTCCAGATGGCTCCCACGCCCTCAACGGTGAATACACACTGATGCCCTCGCCCACGGATGTGGTGCTGCCTGGGGCGGTCAGTCTCCGCTACAGCGGGGCTACTGCAGCCTCCGAGACACTGTCAGGCCACGGGCCACTGGCCCAGCCCTTAACGCTGCAGGTCCTGGTAGCCGGCAACCCCCAGAACGCTCGCCTGCGATACAGCTTCTTCGTGCCCCAGCCAGCCCCGTCCACACCGCGTCCCCCTCCCCAGGACTGGCTGCACCGCAAGGCACAGATTCTGGAGATCCTCCGGCGGCGCCCCTGGGCGGGCAGGAAATAACCTCATCATCCCCGCTGCCCTTTCCGGGCACCGGGGCCTCGGACTGAGTTGGCAGAAAGAGGGGGCTTCTGCGGCTGCCTCATGCGGACACGTGGACACACGGACACAGTGGGAGGGGCTGAGAGGATGAGGCCTGCCCTCCTCCCCACCCCGATGTGCAGGCTGGCCCTGCCCTGGTTTCCTGCCCTGGACGGCAGGGACGGGTGGTGGATGGAAGGGGTTGGGAGACTGTCCCCATCCACACTGCCCCCTCTGCCCTGCTGGTCACGGGAGGGAGGGGGAAGCCAGTGGGGAGGGGGGAGCAGTTGTATTTATTTAGTATTTATTCACTTTTATTTAGCAGCAGGGAAGGGGATGAGGGCTAGGGTCCTGGGGAAACTGACTTCCATCCCTCATAACCCTCACCCTGGCTAGGAAATCCAGGGTGGTGGTGATAGGCATAACTGGTGTGTGTGTGTGTGTGTGTGTGTGTTCATGTTTGAGGTACATCCTGCCCTTGCTTTCCTCTCCCTGAATTCTATTTTCTGGGGAAGGAAGAGTCAAGGGTAGGATAGGCCTTCAGGGAGTAAGGGATTATCATATTTTTAAAATATATATTGACTTCTGCTATTTATGTGCGCTCCTTTCGGACTCAGACAGATGTGGGTTGCACCCTGGCTCCACATCTCTGAACATGAGTTTCCTCGTTTGCCAATAATAATACCTCCCTTGGAAATGTCGTGAGGCCTAAATAATGTAAATAAAGAACCGCATAACGCCTGGCCCTGGGTCAGCGCCCAGCACGTTAGCACTAGGCCCGCCTTGCTACCCTCTCTGCTGCCCCTGGGGTTTGCAGCGCCCCTGAAGGTGGAAAGCTCTCGCCAGTGGTGCCTGCCCTGGCCCCTGAGCCCAGTTCCTCTGGTTGGCAGAACACTGTCCTGGATTCTGAGGGATGATCAGAGGAAGGACAATTGCGTCCCTGATCGCCGGAGACCTCCAGTCAACGGAGATGTCATAAATACTCGGCTCCAAGCACAACTGATCAGAACAAGAAGGCGCAAAGAGAACAGGAATGGCTATCTCCACGCCAACAGGCCCTTAGTAATGAGAGCTCTAGGGGGGCCCTGGGGCGTAGTCCTCGGGGCGGGGGAGAGAGCGCTGGAGAGGGGAGCCCGTGGGTCTGAGTCTGAGCTTCTTCTTAGCTGCGGTGTTGGGTAAGTCACTGACGCTGAGCCTTAGGTGGCTCACATGTGTAAGGGGGCTAACGATGCCTGTCCCCACCGGCTTGTTCTGGGAACAAATGATACAGTATTTTCAAAATAGTAAAGGCTGAACCGTGTGAGAGGTTATCCTATGACTACTGAGTGATTGGGACGGGGGCCCCCAGAATCAACCAGTGTGGATCCAGCAGACTTCTCTGCCGATGTGAGGTTAGAGCGGGATTTAATGAAGAGGAGCAGGACCTGGGTGGGTGGGGGGCTGTCCAGGGGGCAAGAAGAGTGGCGCGGAGGCCGGTCTCGGGTGACGGGCAGCCAGGCATTGGCTGGAGGTAGCACACTTGACGGGCAGCAGGGCACGAGACACAGGTCTGCTTTTCCTTCTGAGCAGGTGATGTCGCTTGGCAATCCTGTGTGTGTCGTGAAGGACACGGGGTTGGGAAAGGGCGGCAGGTGGATCCCGCAAGAACAGCAGGCAGTCGTGGGACTGCTGGGGACTGGGGAAGGGACTGAATACGGAGGTGAGGGAGGATCCGTGGGTAAAGAAGCCCCTGGGGTGGGGGTGGAAGAGGGGAGGGTGGGGGAGCTAGAGCCGCTTCACTCACCTCCAAAGATTCTTGGGGCATGGAGCTGGGGCTGGGGATTGAGGAGGCCATGGAGGTTGCAGTGGTTGTGTGCGCTGTGCTCGCTGGGGCCAGGCTCTGCTCGCCGAGTTCTGTACCAGGCGGTGCCTCACACAGCGCCCTGTACTTTCCGCCGCCCGGCTGGGCAGCGACGTGGAACAGGGGCCGGTCCCTTCTCTCCCTCCTGCGTGCCTGACCCCCCACCGCTTGGCGCCGGGCTTTCCCTCCTGCGCGCCTACCAGCCAGCCTGGAGGAGGTGTAACCGGGAGTCTGAGACAAGGTCTTCAACTGTCTCACCTAGTTAGCAAAGCTGGAGCCCCAATAGCGTGTTTACAGATCTTAGTACCATGAGCTCATGGCGCAATAAGCCCAGCTCCGCGCTGAGTACCTGCACAGTACAGACAGACAATGCGCCGCTGAAGGAGCTCGCTGCGTCGGTGGGGAGGGGGGGGGGCGTGCTGTGCCCCCCCGAAGAGAAACAAGGGGGTGGCACAAAGAACTGCATGGCGCGGCCGAGCCTGAGCCCAGACTTGATGGCCACAAGGGTTAAGGAGGGTGAGTCGCAGCTGGGCCAAGCAACAGGTCATCCTGATGGCCTGCTCACCTTCCCATCACACTCCTGGGAATTCCCGCCTTGTAAACGACTTTCGTGTGTATTATCTTAACCGGAAGCTCTTCACTCACTGAGTAGGGTTCTGATTGGCATAAAGAAGTTTTTCCCAGAAACGGATTGAGCTCAGTGGCCACGTCGGTGATTGGGTGGGTGTGTGGAGGCATACCGTGAGAGAGGAGGACAGAGAGAGCTAGCTCCCCAAAGGGAAGTGACAGGCATCACAGCCCTCCCTCCCAGGCGAGGCCCGGGCCCTTTCTGGAATGCTCTCCCCCATCCCACCCTTCCCATACCCGGGCTGTAGACTCTGCCTAATATCCTGAACTCAAGGGTCCAACAAGTTCTTGCTAGGGAGGAGGGGAATTCATACCTCCCTGCAAGAGCTACGATGAGCTTTCTCTCCCCAGTCTGCCTACTCATTGCCTTCATGGGCCTGTGCTGGGGTGTGAGTGTGTATTCAGGAGAAAACAGGAATAACAGGAAGGGAGCAGGCACCGAGACAGTTCAAGTATCTGGTCTTAGAGGGGAAAAGAGGGAACAATGATGAGCTGAAGAAAGACCAGTCAGGGAGTGCCGGGGGCAGCGAGTGCCCTGTGCCTGGGGAAGTTCAAGCAGAGTTTGGACAACCATTTTATGGGATGGTAAGTGGTGTGCGTGTGTGTGTGTGTGTGTGTGTGTGTGTGTTTGGGGTTGGGGAAGTTGAACAATAACTCTGAGCCAAGCCGATTTCTTTAAGCTCTTTCTGCCCCTCAAATTCTCTGCCTCTGTGGTTAGAGCAGAGGAAACCTGGGCATTTGTCCAACCTCTATTTTTGTGGTGCCAGTGGGAAAGCCAGGTTTCAGGATGACCTACTCGTGCACACCTCTACTCCATCCCTAGCCCCACTTCTTTAATCTCTACATAGTATCACAGTATTGTGTCTTCTGAAATACCAGGTTGACAGTAAGTGACAAATGCCAGCATCTCATTGGTCAGGGCTTGTGGGGGAAGAAGGGGGAAGAAAGTGGAATTCGATGTATTAATATTTTATTGGCTAAGAGAATGCTTCTGAACCAATTGAATATTTTCCCCATTGACTGTTGCTAGAAGGGAAGCCAAAATCATTGGCAACAAGACTTAAGCAGCTGACAGCTAAGGGAAACCACAAGTTCTAAAAATGCTCAGAGAAAGGCCGAGGGGAACAGGGTTGGGGGGCGCTGGGGGCCTGAGAGCGACAATAGTGAATAATTTCCCCAGAAAGGACCTTATGTAGGGACAGGTCCAGAGTACTAAGTAGCATTAGGAAGGAAAGGGAGGGGAGGAAGTACATTTAAGGCATCCCTCACAGTCTTTGGGAAACCAGCAAGAGGACTTAAGCAATCCACAAGCACACAAGCACACAAACAGTGACACACTTGGACATACACCTGTCCAACTTCACGAAGACACACCGGCACATTCTCTTGATAAGGTAATAAGCATTGAGAAGCTGAAAATATGAGAATTTGGGCCTGAAAGTGGGTCAGAGGAAAATATATTAATTGACCTAGTTTCCCAAGGAGAATTGACTATTTACCGCATTTGTTTGTTCAATAAATAAAGCCATTGGGTTATACACTGGAATCAAATCACGCTCTCACAGCATCGGGAAAGGACACAGATTTTCGGAGTCAGACTCAATCTAAGCTTTGCTACTTACATGTAATGATGTGATCTTAAATTACTTGATCTCTGGGAGCCATGGTTTCTTTATCTGTAAAATGGGTATTACTACCACCTGCCTTATGGAGAGGTTGTCAGAACTTAAGAATATAATGGCGTACATGCTTGGCCCCATGTCTGGCTTCTAGTAAGTGTCAGTACATGCTGACTCTCTTCGCCTCAGATCTCTTCCTTTGCCAGCCCCCCCCTTCCCACTCCTGCATTAGCATCAGAAAATAATTCTACCAAGGAACTGTCTAGGTCAGATCTAAGATAGGTTATTTTGTCGAATTTGTGCTAAAAGGTCTTGGTTATATTCAGGGGATGATAAAAGGGAAGACGTGGTCCCTGTCCTCAGAGTTCACAGTCTGGTGGCTGAGACCAAAATGCCAGGCCAGTGTGACAGATGTCATGAGACATGAGGGGAGCCTAGCACAGAACATGGGGTCACAGAAGGATTCTTGGAGGAGGTATCTGCCTCCCCTTCTAGAAATAGGCTGTAAGACTGCAGGGCCCCTAAGGAGAGTAGGATGCCGATGGAGGAGGAAAGAATTTCTGCTTGCTAAGTCAGCTCCAGGGTTCTTCTCTGTTATGCAAAACCAGAGACCCTAAAGTGAACAGACTCTAAGCTGGAGGATAATATTGTAAGGAGCCAAGTAAGGTTGGAAGGGAGAGTTTTGGGGAGAAGCTACCATCTCAATGGACAATGTTGAACGGGGGAGAGGATTTTAAAGACATTGGGCAATGCATTAAATGTGCTCCCGCTCCATGCTCTCCTCCCCCCACCTCCGATGTTTCCTTGAGAAACCAGAGATTTAAATCATTCTGAAGCAGTTTTGAGTAGTAGACTGGGTTTCTTCTATTGCATTGTCATGGCTGGGCCATTAGGAGCCCCAGAATTTATTCAGAACATATAAAGACAGGATATTGTGGTAAAAAACAGCACATTAGAATTTAAGCTTTCAGAGATGTAGCAGTTCTGGGTCATGACTAAGTCCAAAGAGTGGCCAGGGTGAGATGGAGTGGAGGTGCGAGTTCTTGAAAACAGGAAACTTATAAGTGAATGCAGGACAATTGTAGCACATGGCAGGCAGAGAGCTGGGATAGAAGATGAAGGTAAGGGGGCGCCGGGGTGCTAAGTCAGTTAAACGTCTGACTCTTGATTTTGGCTCAGATCATGATCTCAGGGTCATGGGATCCAGGCCTGAGTCAGGCTCCATGTTCCTGCTTGGAATTCTCTCCCTCTCCCTCTGCCCACCCCCCAAAAAACTCTCAATAAATAAATAAATGAATAAAATCTTTAAAAAGAAAGAAGAAGATGAAGGTCAGTTTTACAGAACTGAACACCATAGAGGAACAGAGGTCCTTGGGGAGAACCACATTTCCATTTTCTTTTCTTTTTTTTTTTTTAAGATTTATTTATTTATTTTAGAGAGAGAGAGTGGAGAGAGGCGCAGAGGGAGAGGGAGAGGAAGAGAATCTCTAGCAGTCTCCCCGCTGGGTGCAGAGCCAGACACATGGGGCTCGATCCCACCACCCAGAGATCATGATCTGAGCCAAAATTCACAGTCAGACTCTGAACCAACTGAGCCACCTATGTGCCCTTCCATTTTCCATATGTTTGTCTTTTCTACTACCCAGTGAGCTCCTTAAAATATCAGAGCTTTTACTTGGCTCCTACTTTGTGCTCAAATTCAGATATACTGAATACCTAACTTCTGCCATCACTGTCCCATAGTTCTAATTATCACAAACCCCCTTTAGATGGGGTTCATTTTACAGATGAAACGCAGAAAGCATATTGTTCAACATCACACAGCCAGTGGGGTTCAGAGCCAATCATACTGAAACCCAGTATTGTCTCATTTTGAGCCTCCACAGGTATCTCGAACTCATTAAGTCCAAAGTTTAACTTGTCATGTCTACTGTTTCACCCATATGTGCCTCTTCTAAGTTTTGTTTCTTACTGAAAGGAGCCGCCATCCACCCAGTGGCCCGCATTAGGAATTGGGGAGTCCTCTGACTCCCTGAGTAGGCACATCCACGCAATCACCAAGCCCTATTGGCCTTGTAAAGTCCTCAAAGACAACCTCTTCCCTCTATTCCCACTGATTTTGCCTTGTTTTTTTTTTTTTTAAGATTTTATTCATTTATTTGACAGAGAGAGCTCAAGCAGAGGGAGAGGGAGAAGCAGGCTCCCCGCTGAGCAGGGAGCCCCATGGGGGCTTGATCCCAGGACCCCGGGATCATGACCTGAGCAGAAAGCAGAAGCTTAACCAACTGAGCCACCTAGGTGCCCACTGCCCCCACTGATATTGCCTTATTTTGCATGAGCCTCACCTCACTCCTGGATTTCTGCAGTGACCTCTGAAATGGTGTTCCTGCATCCAGTCTTGACCACTCCGGTGAATGCTCTGTGTTTCCATCAGAGTGAACTTCCTAAAGTTCTGACAGTAGCACTCCCTGTTCAGAGCACTTTCCCGCCTTCCTCTTCCCCCAGGATAAAATCCATTCTTTTTAAGCGTTTATGGAGTCTTTTACTACCTGCCACCTGTTCACCTCTTCTGACTCCTAGCTCACCATGCCCTTCACCTGATTGGCTAGCCTTACTGATCCATTTTTAATTTCCCAAACTCCCTCCTTTCTTCTCATTTTTAGACTTTTGCACTTATGGTTTCCTGTGTCCAGAACTCTAGACAGCTATTAAAATACAACGTTCTGGGGAGCCAGGGTGGCTCAGTCATTTAAGCGTCTGCCTTAGGCTCACAGTCATGAGATCAGGGTCCTGGGATCCCTGCCCAGCAAGGGTCTGCTTCTCCCTCTCCTTTGGCCCCTCTCCCTGCTCGTGCTCTCTCTGTCTCAAATAAATAAATACAATCTTAAAAATATATAAAACACAATGTTCAGAAAAAGGTGAAATTATGACTCTCCCGCTGCTGAAGAGAGAATTATTCTGACACTTGTTCAAAAGATAAGGAAGGCTTTTTTTCAGGACTATTGCGATAAGTGTGAAGACTATCCCAACCGGAGAGAGGTGGAACTTGATTCAATACAATCAGGACGAGGGGATATGTATAGGGTCAGTGGATGATTACATCAGGGATGAGGAGATTCTGGTTAACCTGACTTAGCAGAATTCTTGCTCAAAGTGGCCAGTGGTCCAAGGATGAGGCTTATTTGAAAAGAAGCCTCAGAGGAGCCTGTCTAAAGTTTGGCCAAGGACAGAGTTATTGTCAATACCCAAATAAAAATGAACATGTGTTACAGATTTTATTTAACTCACGTGGGAACTGAGAGATGTGTGTTCTAAAGAAAAGATTCACAGCAGCTGTACTCTCCGTTTCGAAGGGAAAAAAACACTTTATTGATATTATAAAAATCTAAAAGAAACCGAAGAAAAGGAAAATCTAAAAGAAACCGAAGAAAAGGAAAATCTGCGCATAGATGAAGGCAATCTAATCGGGTACTTACAACATCCAACCTCATCAGCGGGTAGGGAAGCCCCCATGGAGTCAGCCAAGCTGGAATGCCGATGGAGAGAGGCCTCTCCAGCTGAGACTTCCAACTGACCATCCCTATAAGGGCCATACTTGTAGGGCAAATGATGGGGTCTGAAGTTCAACATTTGTTTGCCTGTGTGCAGTTTGGAGCGAGCTGCATTCCTATGTTATCATGTCTTTACATATTCAAGGAGCCTGGGCTAGGTGTGTTTGCCTCCCCTCCTGGATTCCATTCTGGGGAGCCAGCCCAGCCTGGAGATGGTGGGCTGTAGGCAAATTTTATAGCTCTTGGCGCCCAGACCAGAAGGGCCAGTTCTGACCTGGAGGCCAGTTAATGTCAATTAACCAGGCTCCTTGGGTCACTTATGTCTCACAAACAACATTCTTTAGCTTGCCTGCCAATGTGCGGGTGGGGTGGTTGGTTATGCAGGACAAATCACAGAAACCTCCGTCCATTCAATGCAATGTAATACCTAGTTTAAAAGAAATCTAAAGAACACACATTTACGGATCAGGAACACAAAAATGAATATGAACATGGAGGCAAAAACTGTTGTTTTTTGTTTTTTACATTGTAGGGAGTAGGGGGCTCACTGAACCTCAGTCCTCACAGAATTTGCATGTGGATCAGTTACCTACACAGAGTTGTAAAATAGCTCCCTTGGAAACAGAATCTCATAGGGCAGATGGATGTGCTATAGATGAGTCCTTCTGGTTCCCCATTAACCATCACTTCTGGGAAGTCTTTCCCAAGTCTCTACGTCTGAATGAGTTGCAGTTTCTGGGCAATCATATTTATCGCACTGTATTGTTTGTATCCCTCCCTTTTGGAGGCACACACTGTGAGTTATTCTAAGTTTCCTGGGTGTGAACATATGCTTCTAAGAAACACAGCATGCTAAGAGGGTAGTGAAAGCCACAAGATAAACATATTGCGTACTAATGGAGCGTCCATTTTACTCTAATATCTGGGAAAACACAATTTTACATTAAAGCAGACGCCGCCCTTCCCTCCTCACTCAATGTTTCCTTGTTTTATTAACTAATCGTTTCTATTTCAAGGCCTGCGGGACACCATGGGGACACAAAAATGTGCCAGAGTAGTCGCAACGATGTACCCTGAGCAAGAAACAATTCTGATACTAAGTGGCATTAAGTTGCGGGGGCGCCACGGACACTCCGGGAAGCGGCTGGCCCGCGGTGACAGGTCTCGGGACGCGCCAGAAACTGTCGCACTGGCCTCTGGGCCAAGCTCGGCCCTGCAAGAAAGTCCTGATTTGAGCTGCTATCCTCCCAGTCTGAGGGGTGGGAAATGGCATCCGGTCAGGAATGGAACCAGAGGGGAGAGGCCCCCGACGACTCCCCAGGCAGTTCAGCCGCGCTGGGCTGCGCTCCGGCCTCGGTCCCCCCCCCCCCCGCGCCCCGCCCGCCCGCCCGGGCGGCTCCACCCAGGCCCCGCCCCGTGACGCGAGGCCCCGCCCCGTGACGCGAGGCCCCGCCCAGCGGCGCCCGCTTCCAAGATGGCGGTGACGATGCCTGCCAGGCTGTCGGGGTGGCGGTGACGACGGGAAGCAGAAGAGCAGGTACGTGGGCTGGGGATGATGGAGTGAGAGGCCCGGGAGAAAGGTTCGGGCGGCTAGGAGGATGAGAAGTTTCGGGTAAAGGCTGGAGACCAGCTTGAGCAGGGAGGGGGTCCCAGGTGGAAATATGGACAGAGGCCGGTGGGCTCACATTGCAGATGCAAGAGGAGGTTGGGGTGGGAGGTTGGGGTGCTCCGAAAGAACTGGGCTGTGACCCTCCGCAGAGTGCTGACCACGCCCCTTAGGTGAGCCAGCCCAGATACCCCCGACGGGCTCTGCCCAGCCCTCCCACTCCCCATCTCACTTTTAGCGGTAACCCTCCTCCCTACCCCCGCTAGGACTGGGATAGGGTAGAAAAGGTAGACGACGCCACCCCCATCCTACTCCCCGCCGCGCTCCAGGGCTGTTTGCTTGCAGCTCCCAGGTGGTCACGCTCCCTGCACCTGCGGGGCTAGCGCCCAGGCACGTGAAGAACGGAAAGGAACCTGTTTCCTACTCCGCGCTGGGTTCTCCTGAGGCCACTCCACAATCCTGTCGTGACTGCCTCACCCCTTGGCGAAAATAATGTCTCCATTAGCAACCCCGTCCCCACTCCCCAAACAGGTTGGTCCTGTCGGGGTGGGGTATGGTTAAGTACAGGTACACCTGACACTCCAGGGCAGCTGGGGCAGAGGCCAGGGACCTAGCATCTCTGGGTCCTCCCCTTTTCCCTCCCAGGCCACTTTCCCTCACTTCTACTGCTGGGAAACCAGTTCCACCCTGATCTTGATCTCTGCCCCTCTGGGTGAGTGGTTATCCTTGACCACTTCTGTTCCATCTGGTCCCAGGATCGCTGTTGGAGTGCTGGATGGAGCCTTTCTCTGTCCTCTGTGACATTTCTAATTTTAGATAATGCCTCACATCTCTGCCCCCCCCGGGACCCCCTGAAGACCCCATGATCCCGAAGAAGACAGCTTGAACCTAGGTGAGTCCACCCTTCTCTAAAATTGGGAGGGAGGTTCTCCAGAGACTCCTTTGAAAAGGACCTGAATGATGTAAGCATCCTTGGGGGTGGGGACTGAGAGTAATTGGCCTGAGTGGTTTGGAGAGGAGGTGGAGGAGAGTGAAACTTAGGCTGGAAATGGCAAGTGGTAGGGCTGCTGGTGGTTACATTCTGTTTCTTTTCGGCGCATGACTGTACACCTGTGTGCTCCCTTCTGTGACTTTGCTCTTTGCGTCTTTTCCTCTTAACTCTTGGCACCACCTTGGTTCATAACTGATGATCTCTCTGCTGGCTTGCTCTTCGCCTGCCTGCCCCCAGAACTCTCCTCTCTCCCTCCTCAGACCTGAGCCCAGGATGTTGCGGAGGCTGCTGGAGCGGCCCTGCACACTGGCCCTGCTTGTGGGCTCCCAGCTGGCTGTCATGATGTACCTGTCACTGGGGGGCTTCCGAAGCCTCAGTGCCCTATTTGGCCGAGAGCAGGGGCCGACATTTGACTATTCTCATCCCCATGATGTCTACAGTAACCTCAGTCACCTACCTGGCGCCCCTGTTGCCCCAGGGGGCCCTCCAGCTCCTCAAGGTCTGCCCTACTGTCCAGAACGGTCTCCTCTTTTAGGTGAGTGCAGGAAGGAGGAGGAGGTAAAGGGAAGGCCAGGGTGTGGGGACAGGGCTAGGGCGGCAGGCGTGAGATTTAGGACCTGGGGTTAATGTAACCAAAGGTGGGCAGAGGTTGAGATCAGCAGGCTCTGGATTTGGAATTTAGATTGGACTCCTGGGTTGAGCCACAACCTTTCATTGCCTGGCCATTGATGTTCTCTTGCTGCCTTGGGCCGGCGATTGCTTCCTTTGTAGATGAGCCCCGGGTTAGTTAGTTAGTTAGTTAGCTTGAGGTCCTTCTGTGTTCTCCATCTTCTAACCTAGTGAGGCAGGAGTTATGGAACCCTAAAATAAGGTAGGCTAAGTAAAGAGCCTGCACCTTTCGGACTTTGCAAAGCTGTCCCAATGATGGGAAGCTCAAGGTGTGCAGATTTCTGTGTAAGCCCTCGAGGGAGCAGAGTCCGAGAACCAGACTGCCGGGGCCAGCGGTGTTCCCAGGCCCCGCAGGTCCTTCTTTTCTCGTCGCCCCTCTAATCCCTGACCTCGCCATTCCCTCCCAACAGTGGGTCCCGTGTCCGTGTCCTTTAGCCCAGTGCCGTCACTGGCCGAGATTGTGGAGAGGAATCCCCGGGTGGAACCGGGGGGCCGGTACCGCCCCGCCGGGTGTGAGCCCCGCTCCCGCACAGCCGTCATTGTGCCCCACCGGGCCCGGGAGCACCACCTTCGCCTGCTGCTCTACCACCTGCACCCCTTCCTGCAGCGTCAGCAGCTTGCGTACGGCATCTATGTCATCCACCAGGTACTCCCAACCTCCTCCACTCGGACCTTCTGGTAGGAAGCCTCGAGGAAATGCCGCACAGCTCTCCGACTGTGGGTCCCTGGAATAATTCTAAGAGGGTCAGACTGTTGAATGTGGAGAAGCACCTGGCCCTGCTCTGCCAGCTTGTTAGCCCCCTAGTCCTCCTTACTCTGTTCAGGGTATTCCGACTGCCCTGTACTCTCCATGATTTTTCCTCGGTTGAATTGGGAATGGCACAAATTTGGAATCGGACAGATTTGGACTAAAATCAGCCCTGCCATTGTCCCATATGTGACCTTGAACAAGATTCTTAACCCCCTAAAATGAGGCAAAGAATGAAAACTAATAGACACCTGTTTTCCATGGCTGTTGGTTGTCAGGATTAAATGCTAAACAGTAGCATGTAAGTAATCAGGCACATACTGATGCTCAAAAATGATTTGTTGGATGAAAAAATGAAACTTTGGCTTTCTCTTCATTCTCCTTGCCCCACTCCCCCCGCTTTGATTCCCCTCCTTTCACTTTTGTACTTCTGCCCCCTCTTCTCCATGCTACTACCTACAGATGTGGTCTGGTTCTTCTCCATTACCTTCCAGGCTGGAAATGGAACATTTAACAGGGCCAAGCTGTTAAACGTTGGGGTGCGGGAGGCCCTCCGTGACGAGGAGTGGGACTGCCTCTTCTTGCACGACGTGGACCTTCTGCCTGAGAACGACCACAATTTGTATGTGTGTGACCCCCGGGGACCCCGGCATGTTGCTGTTGCCATGAACAAGTTCGGATACAGGTAGAGGGCACGAGAGGGTGCTGGGAAGTAGGGACACCCACCATCCATTGGAAGAAGGAGAGCCAAGGGGATTGTGGGGTAGGGATGTCTCCCCAAAAGACTCGTGGAACCCACGGATCTTTCTCTCCCTAGCCTCCCGTACCCCCAGTACTTTGGAGGAGTCTCGGCGCTCACTCCTGACCAGTACCTGAAGATGAATGGCTTCCCCAATGAATACTGGGGCTGGGGTGGTGAGGATGACGACATTGCTACCAGGTCAGACTTCCTGCCACCACTCCCCACCCCCACCTTGGCCTGGATCCCTGTCCTCCGAGACCACCCCTGGCTCTAACCCTTTAACACCGGCTTTAGCTCCCTGGTCCTGCACTGTGCCCATTCCTCTCCCTTAGCTTTTCCCATCTACCCAGGTCAGGCTTTTCGTGCTGTTCCCCATTCTGTCACCCTTCAGTCTCCTAGATCTGGTGAGTTCTGTTTCTGGGAGAGAAGGGAAGATCAATAGGCTGTAGGATCATGGGATTCCAGAGCTGGAAAGGGGCCTAGACATACTTCAGTCCTGCCTTCTGCTAACGTTGCATCCAGACCACTTCCTATGGGGCTGTGGAGGAGGGGCTCTGCTCCATATCGCCCAGAATCGCTTTCTGGTTTTAAGTCTGTGCCATTGGCATGATGCCAGCTCATTTTTAGCATGTGAAACATTTTGACCTTCAGCCTCAGCTGACCCAATTTCCTATCTGTGGTGTGAAAATTTGGGCTTGCTATGCTGGACCCATTGCTTTCCCTCCCCCTCGTGTCCTCCAGATGACCTCTCTGAGTTCTTGTTCTCTCTGTGTGTGTAAAGGATCCAGCAATTTCTAAATGTACGTGTTCCTTCAGTACTTTCCCAGGCCATCTTCGGCTCTTGCTTCTGTGTGTCAGAGGTGGGGTCCTGATTACTTGGTTCCATTCTTTTCCTAACACTGAGGGTGTGGGGGGGGGGTGCAGGGTGAGGGAGTCAAGGCCGCTCAGCCACTGTTCTAAGTAGGAATTGCTGAGCTTGGGGCTGCAACTCCTGGGCTTGTCCTGTCCTTTTGAGCAAATGCCAGGGCAGTTCCTGGGAGCCACTTAGAAAACAAAGATGGGAGGTGCGGACCTACCTGCCCGTTAAAAGGCCAAAGGGCGCCTGGACTTGGCTGCGTCCAGCCCTTACATTCCCTCATGCTGTTTCCTTCGCTCTGTTTGACTTTCTCTCTTCCAGTATGTGGCACTTTTTTTGCCTAATACTAGTCGTTGTGTACAGAAACATGTTGTTGCTTCCTTGCTGGCCGTAGCTCTCCGTTGACCGGTCAGCAGCTTTCCTCCACTTGGGGTCCTCCAAGGTGCCCTCCCTTTTCCCGCAGGGTGCGTCTGGCTGGGATGAAGATCTCTCGCCCCCCCCACATCGGTGGGGCACTACAAGATGGTGAAGCATCGAGGCGATAAGGGTAACGAGGAAAACCCCCACAGGTAGGGAGGACTGCCTGGGAACCGCTATGGCTCCGTAGGGCTCTGCACCCCCAGGGGAAGTACTGCATCCTTATGTTCCCTAGGTTCCTGGCTGTTTCTTTCTGGGCCTTAGTTCTCCGACCTCTGACCCTCAGATTTGACCTCCTGGTCCGTACTCAGAACTCCTGGACGCAAGATGGGATGAACTCACTGACATACCGACTGCTGGCTCGAGAGCTGGGCCCTCTCTATACCAACATCACAGCAGACATTGGAACTGACCCTCGGGGTCCCCGGAGTCCCTCTGGTCCCCGTTACCCACCTGGTTCCTCCCAGGCCTTCCGTCAAGAGATGCTGCAGCGCCGGCCCCCAGCCAGGCCTGGCCCTCTGCCTACTGCCAACCACACAGCCCCCCGTGGTTCACGCTGACTCCTCCTTCCTGCCCTCCTCAATCATGAAACTGAATCAGAGGGGTTGTACTCTCCCCACCCTCAGCTCCTCACTGGTCTTAGAAGGACGTGGGGGGACTGAACTCCAGGCTGCGCTGGAGGCAAGGGCCTCTGCTCACTGCTGGACTGGAGCTGGGCTCCTTCAGTCCTGGGGGTCCCTCTTTCTAGGGTCACCTGCTAGGGCTTATGACTGTGAATCCTTGATGTCATGATTTTATGTGATGACTCCTCAGAGTCCCTGGCCCCTGGGGTAAGAGCAGGGCTGGACCCCAAGTCCCTTCCTCTTCCGTGGAGAGAAGAGTGATCTGGCTTTTCCTGGGACCTCTGTGAATATTTATTCTATTTATGGTTCTGAGGAAGTACGTTTGGTGAAGGAAGCCCCTCCCTGGGTACTTTCTGCCAGTGCTGGAGTCACTTCCTCTTCTGGACCTGGCTCAGGGGGCTGGGATTTTGATATATTTTCTAATAAAGGACTTTGTCTTGCCTCTGCTCCTGCTTGCTGCATCCCAGGCACCTTGTGCCTACCTTTGCGACCCGCTCCTCCACCCCCAACCCCCCCCCCCAGCCGCCACCGTATGCCTGGAGGTGACGGAACAACCAGACCCAGCCAAGCTCCAGCAACTTGTATTTTCATGGGTAAAGCAGAGCAAGGAGGAGGTGAGAGCTGAGGATCAGCCGTTAGGCTCCGAGCCCAGGACCCGGGCTGCTGCCTGGCGTCCACTCTCTATACAGTCATTGACAGCAACTCCCTCATAGGAGGCTCCGGCCAGAGTCAAGGGCAGCCTCCGAGAAGCCAGGAACTGGGTCGCTGCCTCTGGAAGGAGAAGATGAAGGGACGGTTACCGCTGGGGGTCTGGTTTCCTTGACCTCCTCACACAGCCGCTTTCCCAACTCACCCAGTTTTTGCCAGTGGCCTAGCGTATACTGGGGGATGCAGTTCTGGGGAGAGAAGAAGGGATGCGGGGAAATTCTGGTTGGTGACGGCCAAGCCCGAGTAGACGGCAACAGGTACACTGGTCCCTGCCTCCAGTGGGAGCCAAGCGGCGCGTCCTCAACTCACCTTGTGTAAGTGGACCAAGCAGTGAGTTGGTGGCTCCTTCAGCCCTAACTGGGTGGCAGCCGCTTGCTGCGCCTGCTGTCGGAACAGCTCCTGAGGTAAGACAGAGCCCCTGGCTTCCAGCGTATGTAACCAGGATCCTCCCAGCATCACCTAGGGAGAGAACGTGGCACTGACCAGCCTGGCCTGACCTAGTGGGCACAGAGGGAGCCTCTGGAAACCCCCACTAAGCAAAGCTGCTGCTTCTCACCGTCACTCGGAGGCCAGGGGGGCTCCCGTCCTGCTCAGGAAAAGCAACGGAGTCATACACGATTCCCAGGACGCCCGGGTCTTCTGAAGATGGCACCAAGTGTCCAAATCCCTGGAGGCAGCAAGAGCCCGGGTCAGGAAGAAGGGTTCCGGTTGGGCCCGTGGCTCTCGTTCATCTGTGCCCACGCCCACCTGCACAGGCAGACGAGCTCCTCGGTACTGGAGGTTCACCACAGCCACGGACACGGCATGGATGGCGCTCAGGGCGCGGGCCAGAGGTGCGGCCTGGGCGGGGAGCAGCCCGCTGAGCACTGGGGGACAGCAGCCAGGGGCCTGCTTCAGGAGGTGTTCACAGCGTGCTCCCACTGGCCCAGGAAGCTACACTTGGCCTCACTCTGGCTGGGGACGGGGAGGGGGGCTACCCCAGTACCTGAAGCTGGAACAGCGCTAATCACATGGTCTGCCTCCAAACTGCTGTCCCCCAGAGACACCTGACAGGATGAAAACATGTGAGAACACAGAGATAATGAGAATTTTGCCTCCAATTCCCAAGCACCAAACTGGCAGGAGACACTGAGTGCTGCCCCAGGATGAAGAGACCGCCCCCCTGCAGTCGGCACAGAGCCCACCCCCGCCATCACTCCAGGCAGTGGGCCGGACGGAAGCCAGTGTGGCCACTAGGAGATGTGCAGTGGGGCTGGGCTGTCCCTTCCCCTATCTAAGCCACTCACAAACACCACCTCTGTCCAGAGTTGGATCCAACATGTCTTGGAGGAACGTCTACAAATAAGGCCTAAGACCCTTGGATAGCCCATGTTTAAATAGCATCTAGGGGGGCGCCTTGGGTGGCTCAGTCGTTAGGCGTCTGCCTTCGGCTCGGGTCATGATTCCAGGGTCCTGGGATCTAGCCCCGCATCGGGCTCCCTGCTCGGCCAGGAGCCTGCTTCTCCCTCTCCCACTCCCCCTGCTTGTGTTCCCCTCTCTCGCTGTGTCTCTCTCTGTCAAATAAATAAAATCTTAAAAAAAAAAAAATAGCATCTAGGGCAGGAAAACAACGAGTAACTAGTCCTGCCAACCCTGGCCATTTAGGCAAAGATGGAAACTCGAACACACACGTTACACACCAGGGGGCTCTCCTACCTTCCAGCGCCCTTCTGCCTGGAGGCTGAGGCCACAGACAGGCTGCCCTCTGAGAACACGAACCCCCCTACTAGTCAGGTGGGTGTTAAGGGCCTGGGGCAACGTCTCCAGCCCTCCACGCAGTGACCACTGACTCCAGCGCTCGGCTCGGGCCCGGCGAATGAGTGCTGAGTCAGGCTGTGGGCCCCGGCCTGCACAGGGGGAGGCAAAGAAGGATCACTGAAACAGCACCACTGGCCTCCAGTCCCTTACTCCGGTGGTCCTTAATATCTTCATCCCTTGAACCAGCCCCCCCACTCACCTGCCCCCAGCAGCAGCCCCAGTAAAACGGAACGATGGGTTTGCTCAGCTTGGAAGAGACTGGGAAAGCAGGACCTGATGCTGAGCTCCCGGCTGTTGCCTGCAAACACTCCTCGGCAGAGACTGTCCATGGCTAGAGACGCCACCTTAAGGGAGAGACTGGGAGTGAGAGGCCAAGGAAGAAGCTGCACAGACTACTTTCCAGTGCTGCTGCATCGCAGGGATCGGAGGTGGGGTAGGGTTTGGGGTGGGGAGCAGTCCCCCTATAACAAAAGAATGGGAAGGAAGTGGAGGCATTCAGTCTCAACGCTGAGTTTTGGGGACTACTGGGTGTGAAGAGAGGGAGAGGATGTTCCCAAATGATACAGAAGGGCCCCTAGGTGGAAGGTTTGAGTAGGGGGCTCTGCTGCTGGTTAGGAGGAGAGGGATTTGGGGGCCTCTGGGCCGTGTTACCTCAGGTCCAAGGCGACGCTGGGCAAAACTGTGCACAGTCTCATCAGGGTCTTTGCCCCTGGGCGCAGTCAACTCCTTCAGCCCAGCCCAAAACAGAGGTTTGGAGAAGGGAGGTGAAGGGCGGAATAGCCCCCTGCGCTGAGGAAAGCATAGTCATTTCTGTTCATCTGGCTCCTCTTGCTGGGAGGGCGGACAGACTGGGAGATAGGGAAATGGAAGGGGTGACATGATGCGGGCAAGGTAGAAAGACGGTCGGTAGGAGGTGACAGCGTTACCTGAGGCCAGAGGGCAGCGCATGCAGGGCACCACCTACATACAGGAACCTGTTCTGGGCAGCTGGGTGGTCTCCCCGGACAGGCAACACTTCTGAGTCCAAGCCAAGCTCAGAAACCTGCTCTCCAAACATCCTCAAAAAGAGGAGAAACTAAGGAAAGGACTGGCCCACCAATACTTCCTCCCAAGTCTGTCCTCTAGTGAAGGCCCCTCAGCAAGCCCTCCTGGGCATTCCATAATCCTCTCACCAGGAGCAGGGTCCGGGCTCCCAGGGCTCCCGCTGGCCGAATTCCTCGAGGTCCAAGTTCAAAGACAGCATCACCCGGCCCTCGGACCGAGCGGATCCAGCCTCCCAGACGCTCACTGCCCTCCACCAGGACCACCTGGGGACAGGAGCGAGACACGCTGCACGGCCTACAGCCTCGGGGTAAAGGGTCCGCAGGGGAAGACGGTGGCGCGCTCCCTTTGGCCGGATACGGGAGGAGAGTATTAAAGGAGGCTCCCTCTGGCATGATGGGGCACTCACCTTGGGGGGACAGGGGGCCCGGCTCAGGTGGTAACTGGCGGCCAAGCCGCTGATGCCACCGCCCAGCACGACCACGGTCCGGCCCATTGGGAAGCCTAGGGGAGAGGGGCGATCGGACAGGCTGACCGGGGAGCACCCTGCTCTGCAGAAGCCCCCCCGCAGGTTCCACGTTCCACCCCCGGCCACTCACTGCTTCGGGGGAAACTACGGCAGAGCTGGCGGACGAGGTGGGGCCAGTGAGGTCCCCGCCCAGGGCCCAGGACTCACCCGCGAGAGGACTGAGGGAACCGGAGGGAGAGGTCTCGGGCCCCCCCGGCCGGCGCTCGGCGGGGAGGCGGATAAGGGCCCCGCCCACGCTATCTGCCCGCGCAGGGCTCCGGGCGCCGCGGGGCGCCCCACCCCCACCCCGGCCCGCAGCTCTCAGGCCGCCGCTCCGTTCGCCCCCTTCAGGCCCTCCGACTCCTGTCCACTCCCTCCCGCGGCCCCGGGCTCCCCCGCCTCCGGATTGGTGGCCCCGGGAGGCCCCGGATCACGTCAGCCAATGAAAGCACAGAGCTGGCGGCGGCTCCTCCCGCCCCGCGGAGCCCGGCCGCGGCGTGCGGCGGCGGCGCGGAGCGGCGCTTAACTGGAGGGCGCCCGGCCCGGCCCCGCCCCGCCCGCCCCTAGGGCTGCGGCGGCGCGGGCTGGAACCCGGTCAGCGCGCCCCGGCTTCCCAGGCCCGGGGAGGGTGACGGCCCGCGGGGAGTCCACGCGAGCGCGGGGTGTAGGGAGAGCAGATAGGGACACTGGGGCTGCTCCGTGGGGAGGCGGCGCCGTAAACAGCTCCTTGATGTTAGCAACAGCCTGGGCCTACGGGAGCCGGGGCCGCCCGGCAACGTGCCCCGTGTTTGTCAACAGGGGTCCTCGGTGCCTCGCCCTCGAGGGGCAGCCCCCTTCCGGGCAGAACCCGGCGCCCCAGTGCTTGCACCGGCTTCCCCTCAGCTTCACGGGGCCCCGGTTCGCCTTCCCTCTTTCCCCACAACGTAGACCTTCGCTGCTTGGGCAAACGGCGCACCCGCGTGTCCGCGTCCGGCACCCCCACCTCCACCCGGCTCCGAGAGCACCCCCATCTGTTCAGAGAGGGAACTGGGTCCGAGGAGCACTCCCAATTCGGCCCAGTTCTGTATCCACCCCCTAAGCACAAATAGAAATAAGGACATCACTTTTTCTTAATAAATTTATTCACAAAAAGTGAGATTGTAGAGGGGCTGGGGGCTGTACACGGGCAGGGGCCTGGGGAGCTCTGTACATGGGGCTGGGAGACAAGGGAGCCTCCAGGTGGAAGGGTACTTTTTAATAAAAAAAATAATGGGAGCTACAACCACCGCCTCCCCCCTCCCCGATTAAAAAGACACAAAAATAGACGTCTCTGAGGTAAATGGGGAGCCTGGGGCTTAAGGGTGTTAAACGGGTTTCACAGGTGCCAGGGCTTAAAGGGGGTGTCACAGGCACCGGGGTGGCTCCTGCATCAGTTGGTAGAACAGCACGTAGCCCTCACTGGACGCCACCTGGTTTTCACTGACAGGGGAGACACTGGGAAGAAGGCAGATGGGGTGGGGGCTGGGGTCACTCCCGTACACCCCCTCCTCCCCACCGGATCAACCTCCCAGCAGCTGGGAGAGCACTCTGCTCTCCGGGGGCGGGGCCGCCTCGTATTAGGGAAAAGTGTGTGCGCGCGTGCGCGCTGCAGCGGGAGCGGGGCGGGAGCGGGGCGGGAGCGGGGCGGGAGCGGGGCGGGAGCGGGGCGGGAGCGGGGCGGGAACGGCGTGGGAGACTGTTCTCACCGAGAGTCATTGTACACATGCCAACCAGTCTGGCACCGGCACAGGGCTGTGTAGTGGCCATAGTGGACGCTGCCCGAGTGGTTGCAGAGGGCATACAGCTGATAGACGGGGCTTCCTGGGGGGTTAGAGGCCATCGAATTCTACCGTCAGAGCTGTGCCCGCGCCCACTCTCCCTCCCCTTCAGAGGAGCTCAGCAGGCCCTTCCCTTCCAGACTCACCGGCTTTGTCACTGGCAAAGTCCCCTAGGCTCAGTCGCTGCAGCGGGAAATCCACACCTACTGAACTTTTCTTGATAGAGCCTCGGGAGGCGGAAAACCGATTAAGATCTAAGCCCCAGTTAAGGAGCATTTGGGGGGCAGAGGGCCTTTGAAGGGGGCAGAGGTCGTGAATGGTGTCCACTCTCCCCTCCGGGAACACACCCTGGGAGTGTGGTAGGAAAGTTCAATTCCCAAATGTCCAGCCTCTGCAGACACGGAACATGCGGTGGGTGGGGGTGGGGGGTAAAACGGATGGGAGAAGTAAGAATTTGAGGATTAGGATACGGAGCACGAGAATTCGGGGGAATCTTTGTACTGTCAACTTTTTGGTACTTCTTGTTTTCTGCCGACATCGGTCACACACCTGAGTAAATGTCAAATAATGTCATGTTAATGCACTCCTCACCTCGACTGGCTTTTCTGACCCCTGACTCACATACAAATTCACTATGCTCCCCGTGACTTCTGTATCCTCCGGGCTACTTCCCTTGGCCCGAGGATTATTAGGACATATCTGAGACTCCAACACAAGCCCAGACATACAAGTATTATTCCCCCATACCAAAGCATCATGCAACCCCTTTTACCCACAGTCCCCCGCCTCCCCAGGTCTCCCACCCTTACTGTATCCCTTGTGAAACTTCACATACTGGAGCATTCTCTGACTCTAGCTCTTCTTCCTTGGTGAAAAGGCTGAAACAATCCCGCAGAGACCCCTTGCCCCCAGCAAATCCTTTCGGGGGGGGGGGGGGAATGGGAATGAAAGGTCAGCATGTTCTGAATTTCCTTCTCCGGGTCTTCTCAATCAATCCAGGCTTCAGTTCTACTCCAGAGACCCACAGGGCTCCCTCCCACGCTCTGGGGGTGGGTAGGGATGGGTCACAGAACCCATGTCCCATCCACCCCTGGAATCCTCTGGAATCCCACCTTGGGGATGGGCAGGGACAGGTCACAAAAAACCTCGAAGGTCGTGGAGCGATACCCACAGGCCTGGCACTTGAGACAACTTTTCAACTGGCCCACAAACAGGTCTAGATAGAAGCGAAGAGGCAGGAGAAACAGTCACTGTGGGGTGCCTGAGATTCCTTGGGTCCCCGTCTCTTCCCATCCCTCTGCCCGTCCCTTCCTTTCCCAACGCCAGCACTAACAAACCCCTCACCCCTGTCCGTCCACACTTTCATCGTCTAGTCTTGTCCCCACACCCCTTCACAGTGTCAATTCTTCTCCCAAGCCCACACCCCCACACACACCAATCATCCCACGCAGCTTTGCCCACTCCGTACCCACAATCTTGCTGTCTTCTCGCTCCAGGTAGCGTTTCCACATTAGGTTGGCTCGGTCGTCATCACTACCGCAGATCAAGGGAAGTAGGGAGCACCCATGAGACGGGGGATCACTGGGCACCCCAGCACCACGGAAATGACCCACACAGTCCTGCACCCCACCCATACCCCAGCTCCTTCTTGACATTTCAGAGAAGTGTCAAAGGAGTAACGCTTCAGAAGACTTTTGGGGGAAATCCAAGGTGAGAGGAAAAGAAAGGGACAAGAGAAGATAGCTGACTTCCCCGAGCTTTAAACTCTTTATGTGCCTGGCTGTGAATTAGCTATCCCTTCTCCCTCAGCCCAAGGACATCCCTACCCTAGCCTCGGCCTCCATCCCCACCCCTCGGCCTCCTTCCTCCTCCTTCTGCGCTGCTTCTCAAACCATTTTCTAGGTTGAGCCTTTCCCTGGACTGAGCCTTTCCCATCCTCATTCTGTGAAGGATGCATGCTGCTGAGAAACTGCCAGGGAGAGTGACCTCACCTCAACTCAGGTTCCTCCAGCAGCACTCCTCCACGGCGTGGTTGAGAGGTTGCTGGACTGCTGGCCAGGATCGGCGGAGCCCGGCGGCCCCGTCGGTTGATTTCGAGGTGTAGCCGCTCCATGAGGAGCTTCAGGAACTCTTGGGCATCCTGCTGGCTACAGCCAGAAACAGAGGGTGGGCAACTGACACCTCCCCCACCCCCATCCCCAAATCCAAAGACACTATCTCCTGCTCAGACATCGGTCCCCACTTCCTGGATGAAGAACACCTGAAGGCTCCGAACAGCGCTACCAGGGCCCCGGCTTGGCCCAACCCCCACATATGGCCAGAGAGAAATCTCATACCCTCTAGCTCTCCCACCTGTATCCAGAGAAGGAGGGAACATATTTCTGGAAGACAGCTCGGAATCGAGTAGGATTCACAGCTTCACAGGAGTCAGGGTGCCACAGGGCACCAATCACATCTGCGAAGGCTGTTGGGGTGGGTGTGGGGAAACAGAGGTTCATGACTGGAAGAGGCAAGCCCAAGCAGGCTCAGAGGGAGGAAAACAATCTCTAGGGAAGCAGGCACCAGCAAAAAACAACACAACCGCCAGATTTAAGGGTTGGGGCCGCCATGACCGGCACATGGACCCAGAAGTTGGGGAGGGGACTGGAGAGGTGGGAGCAGGAGTGGTTGCCGCACCTTCAGTGAGCTCTTGGGCTCGGCCCCCTCCAGGCACCTCTTGCCGGAAGTCCCTTCGCAGACAGAAGTCCCGAAGAGGCCGAGTGCTGCTCAAACACTGTAGCACTGCGTTCAGGAAGCACTGGGGAGCAGGAGAGACACGGCCATTATTTCTGCAGACCAGGGCCAGGAAGCCTAGGAGAGCTTCAGTGCTCTCCTTCCCCACCCTCCCCACCTTCCCCAAGTCAGCGCCCTTCCCCCAGCCCCATTCCACATTTTCCTGTTAGCAACGAAGGGCAGGAGAGTGACTCTCACCGTGTTCCCCAGATTTCGGAGGCCAACATGACCAGAGCCCAGAAGCAGTGTGTGATGAGCCTGGAAGGTCAGAGGTGAGTTGGCAGGTTCCCATGTATCCCACCTGGCACTTTAACCTTTCAACAGCATGCTGCCCACAGCTTTCCCACCCCTGAACCTCACCCCCAAACTCCACCCTCTTTCCCTCACAGGGTCTTGGGGGCTCCCTACCTCACAGGCCATGAGCAGTAAGCCCATCACGGCTGAGTGTACCACGGACTCGGCCAGGGCTGTCCCACCTGTTCCCCACCTACTCCTCTGCCCAGCCAGCCGGCGCTGCAGCTCCCGGGGCAGCTCCCCAAGCACTGGCATGGCTGCCCAGCTGCTCCCCACACCCACCCTGCTTCTCCCAAAGCCCCCTCCCGCCCCCGTGGCCCCTTCCTGAGCCCTCTCCTGATGGCTCCAATGGCAATCAAACCTAGCTCACTTAACTCGGGAAATGGACAACCACACTAACTCAGATGTTCTGAGCCCGCCCCTCTTCAGCTCCAGAGATTAATTAGGCCTAGGCAGCATCCTAGGAGAGAAGGTGAAGCAAGGGAGAGTAAGGGCCTGGGGACCCGGAGAAGAATTCCAAATGGTTGGGTTAATTCCCTGGAGACTGAAATGGCACACCATGCTGGGGAGTCACAGAAAACCTGAAAAAGGTCTATGAAGCTCAAGGGCACTTAAGTAAGGGAGTGGAGAGTCCAAGCTGCTGTAATGAGGGACTGAGAAAGGAACTTGGGGAAAAGAGGGAAAAGAAAGCCATGTGATGGCAAGAAAGCTGGAGGCATAGAGGAACATGGGCATGAAAGGCCACGTGTGCTGGCAAGTCCTCACCATTTTGTCATCGGAGTAGAAAGACTCAGAGGGCCGGGCAGATATGACGTGGAAGGAGCCATGAGAAGTAGGGGGCTCCGTCCGTATACTGAGCAAGGTGGGGGGACCAGGAAAGCCCCCGAGGCGGCGGAGAGAGGCGCTACGTCTCAGAGTGGGAGGCTCAGGCCGGAGCGCCAAGCGGCTCAGTGCAGCCCCTAGCTCTCCAGTACCACGATGCCCTCCCAAGGCAATCCCCATAGGACGCAAGTCCCCACTGCTCACAGACTTGGAACGAGCTAGGTTGGTCCTGGAAGGGAGAGGCAGAGCCACAGTTGGGGGTGGTGAGCCAGGCAGGGGAACTCCATGATCTGCCCGAAGGGGTCCTCTGGGACGAGGGCCTGAGGTCCGTCCCCGTCCCAGCTCCAGTTTCTTGAGCCGTTCCTCAGGGGGACCTGGCCGGGGAGGCAGAGGTCTTAACATGGGGTTCGGCCCAGGGGCTGGGTTTCGGCGCTCCTTGCTTCGGGCCCTCGGGGCAAATGGTAGCTTGGATCCCACTCGGGGCTGGACATTAACAGGTGGCTCTCGGGTCCGGCCCAGGCGGTGCTCAGAGGCCTGGGGCATTGTGGACACCACAGGCTGGACCTGGGAGGAGAAGAGAGGGTCAGCATTTGAATGTGGAGGGAGATGGCAACCTACATTACCACACTAGCTTTTACATACACTGAGGGCAGGAACTGTGTCTATCATATCAGTCATTGTATCCCCAGTGCCTAGCATAGTGTTTGACACAAAGTAAATACTTAGTATCCATTGAGTAAATGAATGAATGATATCAGCCTACTGCTTTGATTCTTTCTAAATTCCTCACACCCTTCCTGCAGAATACAGCTTTACTGAAAAGCCAATGATAGTCTTTATCTCGGCTGTCTTTATAATCTAACCGCTCATGACAAGGGCCCCCACACCTGGCTAATCAAGTGGGATGTGCCCTGGGTCACTCAGAATTTCTGGACAAATGAGGGTGTGGATGTCAGGAAAACAACCCAAAAGACAGCATTCCACCCTCAAACCCCTGTCCCTCTGGGCTGCAAATGAAGCAGACTTAATGAGTGATTTGCGAATCACTCCCTCCCCCACCCCTGAGCTCCAACGAGGTGTCAGGGCTCAGGGGCAGCGGCGGGGAGGGAGGAAGAACGACTTCCCGACCCTAATCTCCGCACCTCTCCCACCACAGCAGGGCTTCAGCCGGGTCCGCCCCCCTCGAGGGCAGAAAGGCCGAGGCCGCTGATTGGCTACGGGGTCCAGCGGCGTATTCCCTGCGGTCCATGGATGCTGTCCCTCCAGCCCAGTTCCCCCAGGCCTGCTGGGCCCCCGCGCCCTGCCTTTGTGGAGGGGGCCCCGGCGGGCCCGGGGCGGCCTCCCCCGGCCCCCCCCCCCCCACGCCATAGCGCCCCGGCCCGTACCTGTCCCCCGGTGAGGCGGCGGGGGAGGCCAGCCGGGGCCAAGCCCCAGCTCAGGGCCACCCCCTACTACCCCCGTGCAGCCCCCCCGAGGGCTGGGCTGCAGCTTTAGCCGCAGCTGTTGCCCAGATCTCTCCCGCCGCAGGGGCCGCCGCCATCTTTGTTGGTCCCGCCCGGCCACCGGCCACCGGCTTCACCGCCTCTCACAGCGCCTGCGCACCCCCACTCGGAATCCACCCACCTGCTTCCTCGGCGCTTGCGTGAACCCGCCCCTTGGCTCCGCCGCCGCCACCATGGAAACGCAGCCAACTTTAGGACCGCCGTTTCCCAGATCTGCGCTGAATTGTTTTAAAACCATCGCTCCGAACCATAGGGATGTAGATCTGATAATCGTAGTATGGCCCCCAGGATTGCAGCACAGATCCTTCCCAGGGAGCAGGGGTGCGAGTGTGGGACGCTGCAATGCCTGGGTCCAGCCCGCAGACCAGTGGAGAAGCATCCAGCACTCCACATAGGGATGGGAAGATCCCTGGAGGGCGGGGAATGCTGGTCCAGCAAAACCATTCTTCAAGCATCTTGCAGACCAAAGCAGTAGGCACCCTGCTAAAGGACACAAGCAGATCTCTGCAAGCAGATCTCAGCAGGAGGGAGAGCAGTCCAAGATTTCCTTTCATTTCCCGGCTCCTGACCACAGCATCCTCCTCCATTTTCCCCTCCCTCCCAAACTAATGTAGTTGTACATGTGCTTTGGGTCTTAGCCTGCTCACCCTCTCTTCACAGCCACCAATGAGAACCACGGGCCACCAGAGGAAGCAGCTTTTATTGATGAATTATCTCCAGAAACCAAAAAGACTATGCACCCACTTTCAGCACTCCCATCCTTCCTGGATCTCACATTGCTCCACCTGGGAAAGGGATACAAATTGCCTTTTGGTTCCCCAAAGCCCCAGTCTTTCCCCTCCCTGTGTAGCCTTAGAAATTCAGTAGCAATGCTGTTGTTTCTTTTTTTCAGCAATGCCTGATGCAGCTACTTAGTAACAATTATGGGTGAAGGGGTATGGGAGGAAGCAGTTGGATGAGTAAGAGTGATGCACAGAAAGCAGGAACGTAGCCTATCAAAGGTCCCTCTGTCCTGCCTCAGTGGCTTGATCCTTCATTGGTTGCATTTCTCTTTATGCTGAATCACGCCCTTCTGAATCAGATCGGGGATTTCCACTGCCAGCCATGGACCCAGCTGCAATACAAGGGAGACCCTGTGAGATTACTACCACACAGTCGATGCCTCTTGCTCCATCAGAAGCTCCTTCCCAGAGAGATTCTACGGGAACATGCCCAAGGAAAACACTTGTCATTCCTTGTTTATTCTCAGTTACTTTTCTTATATCGCTCCGTGCCTAATTCCTCCCCCTTCCCTTATATATCAAATACCCCAAACTTACCCCCAGAGCCATAAGATGAGCTAGTCCAAACTTGGGCACATTCCTGGCCCACAAAGGCTTAAAGTGATCAGTTAGGCATATTTTGCCACCCCTAAGAGAGGGACAAGAGGAAGAAGGTGTTGACATGCAAAGTATACAATAAAGCATAGTGGCCTCTGGGAAGCACAACATAACTACTAGTGATCAGAACTGAGCACAAGGTTAGTTAAGTACTTTGCCCAGACTTGGCAGAGGGAGGCCTAGAAGCCCTTGAGGCAAGCTGACTCTGGGAAAATTCCTGTCCCAGAGTTCTCTCCTAAGTCCTCTTTGTCCTTTTCCCATCTCCTATTGAGTCCCACCTGTACATCTTTGCTGTTTTTCCATCCAGTCCAGGGACTGCAATTTCTGGAGCAGTAGTAGGATATGTGATAGGAATCTGGAGAAATTACAAGGCCTTAATGAAACAGAAGCAGGATAGCAGGATAGAAACGAACTAATCTAATCAATACCCATTTCTTGGTTGAACTGAAATGTTTGACAACGCCAACCCCCCAAGAAGCACGTACACACCGGGATTGTGGATATGGAGATGAGTAGCTGTAATCTATGCTTGCTTCAAACCTCAGCATTTCCCTCCCCTTTTAAAAGTTTTCTTTGGTCCCTCCAAGAAAGGTTAGCTTGTTAACAATCACCTAATCCCTCCCCTTCCACTAACCTCCATACTTCCCATTCCATCATACTCACGTCAAACTCAATGTCAAACTCATATTTGAGCAGGTCATGGATGTACCAGCATTTTCCAAACCACCTATAACAAAGACCAAACCTCAGTCCAATCTGCCCGTTCTTCTGGGAGACTCATGGGATGGGAATTGGGGAACTCTGGAGCTGTGAGAGTGGAGACAGCTAACAGGAAGCAGGGAAGGCCCGGCAGTGGGCTTTGGGACATTAAAATGCTCAAGCCACGTAAGATTCCCACCCCCAAAACTCCCAAGAGGGTCTGCCTACCGAGTCCCTTCCTTGTTGGACTCCAGTCGGAACCAATCGTTGTCTGCATTCTTGTTGTTCTCCACATACTAAAAGCAGAGAATGAGGTCTTTGAGAGGAAAGTTGAGGCCAAAGGCAGTCCCTCTTCCCTCAAAAGAAAAGCATGCGATTACTTTCTCTCTTAGTATGTACCCAGCTTTTCTGACATAAGCAAAGCTGAAGACAAAGTTACACTGGTAAGTAGGAGACTTGCTCAGAGCAGAGAATAGAACAGTTGGGTCCCACTCAGTTTAGCAAGGACAAAATGCTTGATGACATTGTCTGGGTTCTCGTCCCACTTCTGATAGTGTCTGCCCTCAGCCCACAACTCATTTTATGGTACACTCCTTCCCTGGAGGATCTCATATAGTCCTGGTTTTGACTAGTACCCACATGGTGTTGATTTCCAAATCTTTATTTTAATCCAGACCATTTCTCAGAGCTTTGGACTCCATATCCAATTATATACTGAGATTTCTTTTTTTTTTTTTTAAGATTTTATTTATTTGCGAGAGAGAGAATGAGAGACAGAGAGCATGAGAGGGAGGAGGGTCAGAGGGAGAAGCAGACTCCCCGCCGAGCAGGGAGCCCGATGTGGGACTCGATCCCGGGACTCCAGGATCATGACCTGAGCCGAAGGCAGTCGCTTAACCAACTGAGCCAGCCAGGCACCCTATATACTGAGATTTCTAACTTCATTTCACAGGTACCTCAAACTCAGCATTCCCCACCCCGTTCTTCAGACCATTTCTCCACTGCATCAATCTCAGATGACAGTATTAGCATTCACTCAGTAATGCAAGCCAAACTGTGGGAATCATCCTTGACGCTCCCTCTCCTCTCCTCTCCACCAATCCTTCACGGTGTCTGAAGGTTCTTCAAATCTACCCCTTCTCTCTGTCTTCTCTAAAACTATCCAGTTTAGGTCATCACCTTTATTTTGCCTGGATTAATGACAGCCTCCTAATTTGTTTTCTGCCTTCAATCTTATCTCTTTCAGTTCTATTTTCCTCTCTACTCACTGTGATTGGTCTAAATCCAATCTGAGCAGGTTACTCTTCAGCTTAAAATACTTCAAAGTGCCTCCGAGATAAAATTCAAGTACTCAAGCCTATCTCTCAAGCCTTGTCTATCACTCCCTGTCATACACTTGATGCTTTAGCAACTCTGAACTTATGTTTCTTTATACACATCATGCCATTTGTTTGTAACTTCCATGCTTTTGCTCATGCTGTTCCTTTTGCCGTGAACATCCCTCTCTCATCCTCATGTTTATCAGGCTGACTTATGTTTACCCTTTGAGGTTCAGCTCAAGCACTGCCTCTTCTATGAAGCCTTCCCCAACCAGACCCAAGGTGGATTAGGTGTCTCACCTTCTGCTCTCAAAACATCCTAGCAATCTCTCCCTTTCCTTCCATCTATCTCAGTAGGCTCCACCTTATTCGGATTTGGATCCCGTCCCTAGGTGCTAGGTGTACAAATATGTTTGTTTGTTTGTTTTAGTGAAAATAAATACGTGTGTCAGGAGAGCTGCTGGCCTTTGAAACAGGCAGACACCACTGCAAGGAAGATAAACTGTCTTCTCTTTCCACAGAAGGGAGATTTGCTGAGAAGATGGTTCACTCCTAACGTGAGCTTAACTCCTCAACCCTCGGCAACTAATGCTTACTTGAATTTTAAGCCCTAGGGTGTGTTCCTCCCTCAGGAAGAGTAAAAGAGGGAACAGAGAGAAGCGACTGGGACTTAGAGCCCCAGGAATTCCTTTTGACCACCTCCCCTACATCCAGGAGAGCAAACACCTGGAGCCAGAGGGACACGTCACCTTCCGGGAGGGCGTATCCCTAAAATAACTGCTGCTTTGGCCCCAATGGGGCACCTAAACAGAGTTTCTTTTGCCTCCTCCCCACGTACCTCACTAAATCCCCCCAGCCCCACAATCGTCCAGCTTCTATGAATCTGGGAGTTAAATTTTATAACCGGAAGCGGCTTCCACACGGAGCCTATTCCTAAGAACACCTGATTACCCGCAACCCTTCTGCGACGCGGTCGGCCGCAGAAGCACAACTAACCCGGATAAGAGACTGATACTCCTCTTTGAGTCGCTGCACCCACAACTCACGATCTCGAGGTCCGGCGTTAGTCTTCAATACCGGGATCTCGGACACCACCCGCCGGGTGGCCTCGTCCGCCATGTTGGACGAGGGCGCAAGAAAAACGCGGAAGTAGTACTGCCTGTAGTCTATACTCAGGGGGCCGCCATCTTTACTATGGGAAGATGGGGTGTTGGGCTGCCTTAGGACTTCTGTGAGTGCGGTCTTTATTTTCTTGTAACGAAGACAAATTTGCCACCTGGTCACTTGCTTGTGGGTGCAACGGGAAAAGCAGAATGAAGCTGATTGCTCCTTATTATTTGAAAAAACCGCAGACTGCCCAAAGGGTGACTTCCGCTCATGCTCAGAGTAATCTCAGAAAACTCGGACGCCTTCCCAAACGTGGGAGAATTGTTAGATTTTCAGGCTGTTCCAGGCACCGTGACGGGCACTGTCTTTCTGAAATGCGCTGTTCACATGTGTAAATACCGTTCCTTAGCTTCTGTGTAGTTTGGCTCAGGTAGCGGAAGCAAATCAGTCATCCAATAGAAGGGCATTAAACTTGTGCTAATTATTGGAAACCATGGAAAATCAAAGTATACTAGACAGCCTCGATCCTGAAGAATTAACAGAGTCGAATTAGAGAATTCTTTATAAGTGTCAAAGGAGTTTAGGGATCGCAGGAAATTTTGCCTTAGTCTAGCCTAGACATTTTTTTTGGTCTGGAATCAAATCACCTAGTGAGGATTCTAGTGCATTCTAGTGCATGGCACGCAGTAGGTACTCGGTAATGCTTTTGCAGAATTTTGTATCTTCCTGTTGCTTTTTCAGCCTGAACACATTAATTTTGGCTTTAATTTATATTTCGTGTTTACTCCGTTAATCTTTCAGCCTGTGGCAGTAATTTTGGATCATATTCTATTAATCATCAATTTCTATAGTCCATCTACAAAGCTGTGTCTTAATTATAAGCATGCTATATCTTAATTTCTAACGGCTGTAACTTCCAGTACAATGTTGAATAAAAGTTTTGAGAGCACAGATCCCTGTCTTATTCTGGTTTTAGGGGGGAAAGCATCATCTTTTTTCGTTAAGTATGATATTAGCTGTAAGCTCTTTGTACATGCTCTTCATAAGGTTAAGAAAGTTCCTTTCTATCTTGGTGTTGAGGGTTTTTATCATGAATGGATGTTGGATTTTTTCTAAATGCTTTGTCTGTGTTCATTAGAATGATAATGTAGTTTTTGTCTTTTATTAGAATGCTATATTACTTTCTTTAAAACATTACATATTGGGGGGGCGCCTGGGGTCCTCAATTGGTTGGGGGTCCAACTCTTGGTTTCTGCTCAGGTCTTGGTCTCCTGGTGGTGGGATCAAGTGCATGCTTCGCACCAAGTCTCCTTGTCCCTCTTTGTCTCTCTCCCTCCCCGTCCTGTACTCTTTCTCAAGTAAATAAATAAATAAAATCTATTTTTTAAAAAATTACATATTGGAGAAAGCTAAGGCAAAGCTTTGTAATATCTCACTAGAGACTGCTCTTCTAGGGGAAATAAAAATTTCTTCACTTTTGGGTGTGGGCACTGTGGGGTGGTACAGAGTACAGAGATTTGGAATGAGGCTTTCTATTTAATTGTCACAAGACTTTGTAGATGGGGTGAGGGAACAATGGAGAAATATAGGTCAAAGGGTGCAGAGTTTCTAATAAAAAGAATAAATTCTGAGGACCTAATGTAGAACATGGTAACTATAGTTAGTAATATGGTATTGTATATTTGAAAGTTGCTGAGAGTAGATCTTAAGCATTCACACACACAAAAAAAGAATTAACAATGTGAGTCAACTATATGAAGCATGTGTTAATTATCTTCATCTTGGTAATCATTCCACAATGTATATGTATTTATAATCATCATGCATATATGTTTATGATATATACACATACATGCATATTGAATCATCACTTTAAATATATACAATTATATTTGTCAATTACTCCTCAATACAGTTGGGGGAAAAAGATTTTGGAGAGTAACTATTTTCTCATGTATAAAAGGAGGATAGTAATGCTTACAGGGTTATAACTATATATGCAGTGTCTCTTCATTCACTCACTCATATAATAGGCTTTCAGAATGAAACTCAGATTAAATATATGGCAAGAATTTTCAAGCTTTCTGTAGTAGTGGAGAAAATTTACAAAGAAAATCTTGACTTGGAATCTCAAAATACAAAAATGGTCAATGCAGAGCTGCCCTTACTCAAATGCAGGCAGAAGACCTCTAGTCCTTAGCATACTTCCCTATGTTAATGATACATCACACTTTGTTAATTGTTTAATTGTCTTGAAAGACAAGAAGCTCAAGGCAGAGACCATGTGTCTATCTTGTTCACTGCTGTATTTCTAAAATGTAATACTGTAAGGCCTAGCACAAAGTAAGGGCTCAATCAATATTTTTAAAATAAAAATCTGGGGTACCTGGCTGGCTCAGTTGGTAGAGCATGCGACTTTTTTTTTTTTTTTAAAGATTCTATTCATTGGGCGCCTGGGTGGCTCAGTTGGTTAAGCGACTGCCTTCAGCTCAGGTCATGATCCCAGGGTCCTGGGATCGAGTCCCGCATCGGGCTCCCTGCTCTGCGGGGAGCCTGCTTCTCCCTCTCCCATTCCCCCTGCTTGTGTTCCCTCTCTCGCTGTGTCTCTCTCTGTCAAATAAATAAATAAAATCTTTAAAAAAAAAAAAAAAAAAAAAAAAAGATTCTATTCATTTATTTGACAGAGAGAGACACAGCTAGAGAGGGAACACCAACAGGGGGAATGGGAGAGGGAGAAACAGGCTTCCCTCTGAGCAGGGAGCCTGATGCAGGGCTCAATCCCAGGGATCATGACCCAAGCCGAAGGCAGATGCTTAACTGACTGAGCCACCCAGGCACCCCTGAACTTCTTTTTTCAAAGGAACTCCTTCATGAGCAAATGTTTATGGAATCCCTACTACATCCAGGCACTGGGAACACAGTAGTGCACAAGGCAGGCAGAGTCCTTGCCCTCGTGGAAATTATCCTAAAACAGCTACAAAAAGGAATTAAACAGGATTGATTGGATAACTCAATTCTAGGAAATGCACTGATGTCAGATCATTATTTTAATGGGATAGTACAGTTGGGTATATGGGAGAACCCTTGAAAGTAGTTGAAAGTCCCATTGTCAGTCATCATAGGAAAAGGTAGCTCCTGGGACAAAAGGAGAAGTAAATCTTGGATTAGGGAAGAAATTGAAATCTTTCCCCATTCTGGTCTTTAAGGGGTTGGTCCAGACTCCAATATGCAGGAAGATACCTCAGAATGGTGAGGGAGGGCGCCTGGGTGGCTCAGTTGGTTAAGCGACTGCCTTCGGCTCAGATCATGATCCTGGAGTGCTGGGATTGAGTCCCGCATCGGGCTCCCTGCTCCGCGGGGAGTCTGCTTCTCCCTCTGACCCTCCCCTGTCTCATGTACATTCCCTCTCTTTCTCGCTCTCTCAAATAAATAAATAAATAAATCTTAAAAAAAAAAAAAAAAGAATGGTGAGGGACATGCTGGCTCTATGTCAGAGAGGGAGCCACCCTAAAGAGAATCAGTGTAGATGGACAGTCCCTTTTGGAAATATTTCTCTGTTACTGACTTTAATTATTCTGGATTCTTCCACAAAGAATCATTATAAATTATAACTTGGTCTCTGTTTTGCTGCGGGAAATTGGGTCTGCACCTAGAAGCACTGGGTAAGAATGATAATAACTAACATTCATACAGTGCTTACTATATGCTAGGCACTGTCCTAAGCATTTTGCAAATGTCCTAAGCATTTAAGCATTTAAATCTGGCAACAACCTTAAGGAAAGTATTCTCATTATCCTCATTTACATTTGAAGAAACTGAGGCACACTCAGGCTCAATGAAAAAAGCCCTAATTAACTGACTATGTAATATAGGGCTTTTTTAGAACTGGAATTAAATCCTGCATAGTCTAGCTCTAGAGATCACATCTTTAACCAACAGATATGTCCTTCTACCATTTCCAGGCCAAAATAAAATTAACAATTGGGATATAAGGAATTGGAGGTGGTGGCAAGGGGTTATTGATGACTCCAAAAGAGCGGACAGCTCTCAGTAATAAACCTGGGCTTCTTCCCTGGTGGTCTAGTAGTTAGGATTCGGCGCTCTCTAACCTGGGCTTCTGGAAACACAAAGAGAATCTGGTGGTTCTGAGCCAAGCATTGCAGAACTGCAGGCACGTATACGAGACAACCAACCTCTTCCCTGAAATTGGCTGAAATGGGGACTCACAGGAACTTTGGAACTATGGACTTTGAGTTTAACTGTTCATGTGACTTCACTTCTACCTACTAGCTAGTAAGATCTGGGCAAGGGTTGGGGTGCCAGAGGATTTGGTTAACAAAGATGAAAAGACATAGTCTTTGGGGAGGAGAAACTAATATGCAGACAATCATAAAATAAAAATCTCTGTTCTGGAAGTATACAAAGTACTGTCTGAGTAACAGTGCCTGAGAGAATAGGGTAAAGCTGATGGCATTCGAACCAGAACTCTCAAGATGAGTACAAGGAGAGCAGGGGAAGTATGGCATTCTAGGCAGACAGCACAAGTAAGGCAGGAAGGCATGAGAAAATATCACATTAATAGCAAATATCCAGATCATTATTTATAACAGAAGGGGGAAAATGCTCCTAAAAACCATTAATACTATATCAGTTCTATGCCATATGCTATATGAAAATACTTGTGAAATAAATATAACATCAGAACATAAAATTTTACATACATGTGGTTTTAAAATATTTGCTTTATTTTTATTTAAAAATTTTTTTAAAGATTTTATTTACTTATTTGACAGACAGAGAGAGCACAAGCAGGTGGAGCAGCAGGCCGAGGGAGAAGCAGACTCTCTCCTGGGCAGAGAGCCCAACGTGGGGCTCAATCCCAAGACCCTGAGATCATGACCTGAGCCAAAGGCAGGCGCCCAATGACTAAGCCACCCAGGTGCCCCTAAAATGTTTTTAAAAGATTCTATTTATTTATTTGAGAGAGAGAGAGCGGGCACACACACACACACACACACACACATATGCATGAATGGGGGGAGGGGCAGAGGGAGAGGGAGAAGTAGACTCCCTGCAGAGCAGGGACCTCAAGGGCGGGAGTAGGGGTCTCAATTCCAGGACCCTGAGGTCATGACCTGAGCCAAAGTCAGATGCTTAACCAACTGAGCCACCCAGGCACACCCCCCGCTTTTTTTAAAAGATGTATTTGTTTATTTGAGAGAGAGTGCTGGTTTTGGGGGGGGAGGGACAGAGAGAAAGGGAGAGAGAGAGTCATAAGCAGACTCCACACTGAGCGTGGATCCTGATGTGGGATTCCATCTCAGGACTCCCAGACCATGACCCCAGCCAAAACCAAGAGTCGGGCACTACCCAGGCACCCCTAAAATATTTGCTTTTGAATAGCTAATCCATGTACCTGCTCAAAATTCAAAAGGTACAAAAGGATATAGAGTCAAATGTTAAGTCTCCCTCTTACCCCATTCCTTAGCTGTTTAGTTCCCTTCTCCAGGGGCCCCTCTCCTCCAGCTAGTTTTTTGTATGTCCTTCCAGATATATTCTATGCACTTACTAATATCTACACACATATATATATTTTAAACTTTTTACACAAATGGGAGCACACTATACACATTTCTGCACTTTCCTTTTCTCACTGAATAATGTATCTTTTTAAAATTTAATTTAATTTTTAATTTTTATTTTTTTTAAGCTTTTATTTATTTGACAGAGAGAGACACAGCGAGAGAGGGAACACAAGC